>NC_086285.1:142309274-142590174 GCF_963924245.1 Chroicocephalus ridibundus
GTTCAGAGGAGGTAGTTACTGACAGGTGAGAGGCAGAATAACTTCCTGTCTTCAAAGAATATTTTGCTTCCTTGATTCTTATTTTGCACGTCATGTGCTATATTTTATGAATTGGCTTTTGGATGAGATTTTATCTTTAATTTCTAATAAAAGGTGCATAAGCATAAACCAGTAGACACAGTCACCAGCCTGCTTAAGACACCACGTTTATACTAGTGGCTGGAATCAGAAGAAATAGAAATAATGAGTGTTTTTCCTTGTGTGTCTCATTGTGTACTGTAGGGCTGGTAGCAGGAATTCCTGACATCCCCTTACTCGGAATCACACAAAGTTTGCAAAACTCTAGCTTTTTGCAAGCACATGACTTTATTGTATTTATAACCAAGTGTCACAACTTAGTTTGTGAAAGCTTCTATACCTACAAACTAAAAATATAAAACAACGGCGATTACAGAATTAAGGAACAGACAGTTCCTATAGCCAGAAAGGGTCCCCAGACTATATATTCAAATGTAGTTCCATGCACTAAGCTATGGAAAGAAGCCCTTAAACGTTCTTCATTTTCCTGACTCTCTTAAAAAGAAAAACCGTAACACACATCTGTGACCTAGCAAGAATATGGTTTTAAATACTTTCCAGATCACTGAACTGTGCAATACCTTTAAAAATGGGATGACAAAAGGTCGCAGTGGGAAGTTAGTAGCTTCTTGCAGTTTGGAATGAAATTCTTCAATTGTCAAAGTAGAATTCTGTTGAGAAAAAAAATTCTGTCTTGGTGACAAAATAATGAAAACACTTAGCAAGAGAAACAGTAACCAAAGCACTCTGAAATTGCTTAATAACTCGTTCTTGATATTGATAAGAGGATAAAGAAAAGCATGCCACATATTAAATTATTACCTTTTTAAAATACTCAAAGAAAACCACCAGCATCTCAGACATTCAGTGCCTGTTGCTTACAGTTTAAGTTCTCAGGTGCTAAGCATGGAAATGTTTTCACATTTCAAACATCAGTTAAAGCTGCTTCTCTCGACATTTTTTTTTTTATTTTCTACTGGAGCCTCTTGTAATTTTGTTCCCAGTGCAGAAGGCAATAAACATGCACAACTTTTTAAAGGCATGTTCCTCGTTGTTTTGAGGAGGAAACCTGCACTTTGCCTCTTGTACTTGTAAAAAGGTTTGTTTACCATGTTCTAAACTATATAGGAAAGTCATTACTTTGCAGCTGAGGGAATAATCTGGAAGACCACATGCTGCACAGGGCTGACCAAGGGAATCAGTGATATGTGGACATTCACAAGGAAAAGATCCTAATTTGCTCCTCAGAGCTCAGATGAAGGTAGAAATCAACTGTAACTAGCAAGCCCTTGATCCGAAAATCAAGGGCAGGTAGATGCTCCCAAAGGCATCTTTCGTTTTTTCACTATTCCCCTTTCCACAGAGAACCATGTGACAAGCAAAACCACATAAAACAGGCATTTTGGATATGGAAACAAATGGAGGGTAGGACTTACTGAAGTTATACTGCCTACATTAAACTTCCTTTTCACACAGACTCAAGTGAAGGGGCACCCATTGCTGTCAGGTAGGGTTTTGTGAAGATACAAGCGGAGGACACCTGAGCCATAGTAATAAACAGTGCTGGCAGTCTTAGCTCCAAATGAAGTCAGTGGCAACTGCAGCTGCTCAGAATAAATGCAAATTAAAGCACCACAATAGCATTTTTCCTGGTACATCTAATTATTGCTCAAGGAGATACACGGCAGACAACAATGTCTGGTAGAGAGAGAGAGGACTTCACTGGGAATAAAAAGAATCCTGGGCCAGATTCACAACAGTTTGTGTAAAATAGCAGCCCAATTTGACAGATGTAGGTAAGAAAAAGCTGAAATTTTCATTCAGCCATAATCACATAAAGATGACTTAAGTAGCAGCAATGCACCATCAGCTCCCTCATTGTTGGGTTCAACGAATACTGAGAAAAGGTTTTCCCCTGTGGAACCACAGTCCAAACATATATTCAGTTCATCCTTTTAACCAGTATTCCGTGACTATACATGTAGGGCACTCTCCTTTCCCCAGCCAACTAAACTAGGCAAGCCAAACTATATTTTACTACATCATACAATTCAAGGTAAGTCTACATTACAGGTGCTGCCAGCATAGCATTGTAGAATCATAGAATGGTTCGGGTTGGAAGGGACCTTAAAGATCAACTAGTTCCAACCCCCCTGCCATGGGCAGGGACACCTCCCACTGGACCAGGTTGCTCAAAGTCCCATTTAGCCTGGCCTTGAACACTTCCAGGGATGGGGCATCCACAGCTTCCCTGGGCAATGAAAACCTTTTACAGCATTACAGCATAACACTATACTGGCAAAAAGAGTCAAGCCTATATCTGGTTGAGAACAGCTGCCACTCATGGGCAGCTAGTAGTTACTTCTGTTAGCTCCAGCAGCAAGAGCCAGCACTTCATTCTTGCACGCTTCGTATCCTTAAAGTATGATATATGCAGTGTATGTGACCCACTCTTTTATATAATAAACATGTCAAGCACAAAAGAGGGAAAAGGAGAGAAAAAGATCACAGTCATTATATCATTGGTTTTTTTTGCTTACCACAAGTCCTAGCACAAGGGTACGCACTCTCTCCCCAATCTCTGGTGAAATGTCATTGCCAAACTGCTGTAAGGTTGTAAGAAATCTCTTCAGTTTGCTGAGTTGCCTAGCTCCACAAGCTGGCGGTAACTGCTGGTTAGCCAGAGAAGAGGAAGAGGAAGAGGATGGCCCATTGCTAAAGCCATTAGGAGGAGATGGAGCTCCATTTAACGCTGTTGGTGAATGGCTAGTGCCATTGGTTACTGAAAGAAAGAGAAGGGAGAATAAAATAGAGGGGGGGTGGGGGGGGAGAGAGAGAGAAAGAAGACAGAGGGGAAAATCCATCAGCTTATGTTTTCCGTGCTTGACCTCAAAATTAATTAAGATGCACAATCAAAGATAATTAGCCTTTTGACAGAGCGACACTCTGCAGTTTATATCTATTTCCCAGTAGCTGGTACTGAATGGTGTATGGATTGGAAGTAACAGCAGCTGCCTCTCACACAGCCCCCCCAAAGTGCTCCTGGACCTGAAAAGCATCATTTGAATACCAGCCTTTTGTCAGAGGATTTTAAAAAGACAGAGAGACAAAGAGCATGAGTGCATGTATGATTGAAGACAAAAAAAATTGCTCTTTGGGGTAGAAAAAAAAATGTGCAGACATATTTGACGAAGCCTCAGTTTATCTCTGAATATTTTTACTTGTGTTTTGTACACACAACTGACAGCTGTGTTTATAAAACAGGACTTTCACGTTTTAACCTTACACCACCCAATGAGAAGGTTATTTTTTCCGATACAGATTTCCTAGCTGCTAACATATGGAGCACACAAAATTGTTTGTGCAGGTACAAATGGTGCCATGCTCACTGGGGCCTGAAGCCTTGCAGCTAGGGCATGAAACTAGACTTCTGAAGACTTCTCAGAGGCCACAATCAAATCACTCAGCTTTCGTGTGCCAATACCATATCTCTAAAAAGGATAGGAAAGCATTCCCCTGCTGTTGCAAGGCTGCTGTGAGAATAACTATCTAAAGTACTAAGTGTTCAAAATTTATGGCAACGAGATTCATGCAGACATAGTGAAGACAACAACAGACATTTTCTGGCAGTGGTTTCAGTTTGATTCTTATCCACACTCCAGAAGAGAGCAGAGAATCAAACAGAGGACATCCTTTTCCATGCGGGTTACTTGGAACACCAACAGTCAAACACACCCTGCTGAGGTTGTTGGAGTCCGACTCGCAAAAATGACAGCGAATGGCAAGAAAAAGGATGGCTCTCTGGAAATATGAATGGTGCACTGGCAGGTGTGGGCACACAGCAGATGACTCTACTCAGCAGCAGCCGTGCTCAGCTGGCCATTGCCCTGGAGAAATGTGCTGATTTATTTCTTGGAAGTCACTCAGAACCATCCCAAAAAACATCAAAAACCAGGAACTTGTCTACAATCAAAAATGCATAGGAGTATTAGCCTAAATTGTTTCCTATTTAAAAGCACAACCATGGCAAGCTAGGAACCTAAAGAACTTTCAATATTTCTTAATGCCCAGCCTCTTTGAAGCCAAACATCCCTTTCTCTTTGTCACTTTCTCCAGCAGTCATCTTCATTTTTAAACAGCAAGTCCTTTTTGAGCGTGGCCACCTATTACTAGATTTAAATCACTACCCTATTACCAGATTTAAATCATTACCACAATAATTCTGAAGGATCTTATACCCTAGTGACCGAAGTGCCCTTCTGGAGGTCCTACAGAAAAAATTCTCTGAATGGTTACCTAGTTTCTGCTTGTGTTTTATCCTAGTTTTTGGTTGTCCATTCTAGCTGCGTGGGTTAGGGACAATAAGATGTGGGAAAAGAAAAAAGCTGGCCTCAGCAAGTTGAGCTCCATGTGCAGCTCCGAGCCACGCTCTCTGAGCACCGCGGGAGAGTGAGGTATCTGAGTAAACAAATACATCATGATTGCTAGGAACTTGCATAGCCAAAAGTCATCATACCATGAACTTAGTAACTGAGGACTGGGAAGAATAAGCACATGTCCTGCTCTAGCCTGACACCACCCAACAACTCAAGTCACTAGTAAAGTCACCCTAGGTAGAGGGTCCTGAGGCTATGATCAAGAATGCACAGGACAGCAGAGTTCATTACCTAGAATACATATGAGAAAGAGAAAAGCAGGTAAGATTTCTCCCACAACAAAAGAAATACAGAACTACTCCCCAAATGCAGCAGCTTTTTTTGTTTGTTTTAAATAGCCCACCCCATACTAATAGTTATATATCTTTGTAATGTCCGATTTTTCCAAGTGGCAAAGATCTACACCATTTCTAGAACAAACCCACGTCATTAATAAAACAGGATTTGGCATTTAATATTTCAAACTAATGAACGTCAAGAGTTTTTAGTCATCTAAGCCAAAGAAAACAAGCATACTCTTGACCAGAAAATAAGTATGATCTTCCTGGCCTACAGGCATTCCCGCTGTAGTAATAATAAATGTAACAGACACTCCAACGGAAGTGACTGTTCACTGTACAAGCTGGAAATGCTAAGGCCAAACTCCAAAATCTGACAGGGTAAAAGGCAATTAAAATTAGGCTTTTTTAGACTTCAAGTCTTCATACAAACAGCCCCCAAAATCCAGCTATGGTTCACACAGCTTCCAAAGTGCTGAACCCAATCAAATAAACAAACGTTCAGAAATCTTGTGAGTACACTTAGGATTATAAGAGTGATTGAAGAAGAACATTGTCCTATTCCTTTTACCATTGACAAAAATTACCCTGAACTATGCAAAGTGCACCACACTTGAAAGCTTAATCTTTAAGAGCCCCATCCTGCAAAAACCTAGAAACAATTTAACTTTAGACCAGAACAGCTCCTAGGATGACTCAGGTGCTGGAGTTAAGAAAAACAGACAAATCTTTGCAGGATCAGGGTCACTGGGTTAAATTTGAGTTTATGCGAATAGCTGGCACAAACCCTCCTCACTGTTTAAGTTCGATGTAAATTGTCAGGACAGGGTTCCCTGGGATAAGTAGTACAAAGGCCTCCAGCTGGCCTTCTGTAAAGAGGTGAATTTTAAATAATGCATTTAACAGACAGAAAGGGACTAAACAGACACAGGCAAGACAAATAGAAAATGCTGCCTTCATTCTGTTTAGGCATATGTATTCTACTGTTCTAAAAATGTTTTATTTAAAATGTGAAATGTAAACACATTCTCATGTTTATACTATTACAAGGCAGTATAAAAGAGACCAAAAAATTTGCAGCTAAATCTTGGTAAGAGAATGTGGATCATTTCATGGCTGTGAAAAGAATAGTCCAGACAACATGCCAAATTCAAATCTCAGTCACAGTGATACGAATGCAGAGTAATTCCATCAAGACTAGTACAGTTACTTGTTGTGTTTACATCAATAAACTGAGACAGAGGTGCAGCCCCAAGTGGTTTAGAGAAGTGGTCACAGACTAGAAATCTCAAGAGAAAACAATAAAAGGCCTTTATTTTTGGGTTTATAGCAATATTAACTAGACATTATATAGCACTTAAATTGAATTCTTCATTGAATCATAAGTGGGATGAAGATAAGTATTTTCTTTATGAATTACCCCCACTTTAAAAACCTAAAAAAAAATCCTGAAGAATTACTACCAAAGTTTCTATACAAAAGGGAACAGGATCCTTTAAAGGAAACAACAGAATAGCACAGAAGAGGAGAGGAAGGTTTTCTGTACTTCTCACGTAAAGACTGATATGAGCATTAAGTACACAGGAAACCAGTGCTCGCTGTTTTTTGACACTACGGCCAACCTGTCAATGAACTAACAACACAACTCTGAGATGAA
Source organism: Chroicocephalus ridibundus (assembly GCF_963924245.1). Lineage (NCBI taxonomy): Eukaryota > Metazoa > Chordata > Aves > Charadriiformes > Laridae > Chroicocephalus > Chroicocephalus ridibundus. The sequence goes on from NC_086285.1 coordinate 142,315,724, forward strand.
GGACTTAATACCTTAAAGATGCATTAATGTATTGTGATCTTAGTTTTGCTTGATTACTTTATCGCAATACAACCAAATGCTGCTCCTGCCATGTCATGCAGGTTTCCCTTCACATCTTTTGGTTTCTTGCATACAGAATAGAAAGAATATGGAAAAAAAAAAGAAAGAAAATAAGTCTAATTACACGTTGTGGGCGTGAATGAACTGGTTCTTGGAGCTCCTTGGGTAGTGGGAGGAGGTGGCATGGTTGGAGGCGTCAGCCTGGATTGTGTCTTCACATCCACAGGTGAGTCTGGCATTGTGGAATGCTTCTCAGTGCGATCTGCAACACACACCACAGGAACACACCGTTTTATTTCCCCAAGCACACCCTCTCTGACAAAAACTTTAAAGCTAATACAAGAAGCGAGCCATTTCAGCATCTGCTGCAAAAGATTACACCTGATTATCTACTCCAGTGTGCTCTTCCCAAATTACATCATCTAAACCTTACTTAAGAAGGTGTAACACAGATGGTAAGACCCCATTTGTAGCAGTACTGCATTATCTTTTGTTTCCATTTCTAGCATGTACAGATGCTACCTCCCAAGCACTCCTGGAGCTGCAATAATGCCACCTCTCTTCAAGGCTCTCCTGTTAGCCGGGAGGAAAAAACAGACGAAGAGACAGGAAGGTAATAAATGTCCTTACGACAGCTCTTCCAGAACTGAAACCTGAAGCTCTTTAGTACAGGTGAGATATTGGGTGGGATATTGGTTGAAGCCAGCTCTTTTCATGTCTCTTCTCTGTAACACCTGCTGCCCTCTCCATCGCTTCTCTTCGTAACCATGGAGAGATACTCATGTTAAATACCGTGTGCCTCCGGGATCCCTTTACCACTCTGCCCCCGGTATTCTTACTTTCACCACAAAAATAAATGCAACATGCCAAAATGGTAAGTCAATTGTCACACATACATACCATTGTTTTTTAAAAAGCATCTAAGTTTGCACCTTCACACATTAACAGCAACTTTAATCTTCAAAACAGGTAAGTGGAAACATACCCACCCAAGAAAACAAAACAAACAAAAGGCAAAAACAGGCAGAACAGTTCTCTTGCAACTAAAGATGTAGAGATGCAAGATATTTGATACAGAAGCTATACACGTATCTTCTTTTTACAACATCTTTTTGGACACCTCTATGCTAAAATTAGAAAGGAAAAAAAAAAACCACCCAAGCCCTTATGTTTTGCCCATTTATCGAGAATGGGCAAAACATGACAACATTTAGCAACTGAAAGCAAAATTAAGGCTTCCTTACTCATGCCAGGAGTTTAGCGAGCCTTCTTGAGTAAAGATGAGTAAGATCAAGTTTAGCTTTTAATGGGCATAAGTTAAATTCTTCCATCCCTTCTTTTGGGGGGCCAAGGTTATTTATTTCATACACTGTGCTACACAAGTCTTCCTGAGCTCCATTAAACTATTTGGCAAAGCAAGTAAGCACCGCTGCTAATGGGTAAGCATGTAAATCTGTGGGTTTAATTCAAGACAATAGCAAAGTCCGTCACGTTCTATAAATTCCATCACTCCACTTTGCGACATGCTTTCCTTGTTCTTACTAACAACACACAAACTTCAACCACAGACTCATGTCTGAAATTTGCCCTGAGAGACACGAAGAGAAATTAAATGCAATGCACACATTTAACAAAGGAAGGGCACGTTTAAATGACCCTCAAACCACTATCAGAACATTTAATTATCGGAAATAAAAAATAAAAAAAAACACCAACAAAAAGACTCAAAACATACCCCCCCCAAAAAACCAACCCAACAACAACAACAAAAAAACCCTCACAAACATTAACAACGCATAACAGATACCAAAATTTCACTGCCTAAAACTGAGGAAGCATGTCCCAGACATGCAGTGTGTCAGGTACTGCAATTACAGAAGCCATCTTCACCCTTTGTAGAAGTGTCCACAGACAATGCTTCAGTTCTCAGGGAAAGGGAGTCATTCATATAGAATTCAGAGACAAGTTTGGGGAAGATGAGCGGTGAAACACCCCCAGAACAGGATGAGGCGAATACAGCATTACAGGACCTGTAGTGTTGATCTAAGGTTAGTAAACCTCAGCTGTGTAGGGAGCGGTATCCAAAATGATTAGCATAAATATTAAGGCTGCTACACAGACAGGTCAGGTTTGATTTGCAAATCAAGCACCAGTAAATTATTGCATGCTGGAAAACAAAAGCAGTTTTTAAAACATATTCTTTACAAATTTCCTTTCCATATCGCTATACTAAAACAGTTAAATCTGTATCTTCAACAAGCTATTCCTTTAATATAAAGAACTATGAAAACTCATCTTGAAATGTTAATTGCTTCCTTAATAGCCGAATTCATCTTGCACTCACCTGAACCAACCTCAGCAACAAGGGAATAAATAGCTTTCAGCTCATGTTGCAACAGAGGGAAAGAGGCACAGCAGTGAGCCCAAGCCCTCCTAAATAAAGGCAAATATTTCTGCCATGCCAAGAAAGGAGAGAGAAAGGGAGGCTTGCCAGAGCTGGTGGGGAGATAACAGTGGGAACTGCTGGTCCATCTGGTTTTCATTCTGCTAACACTCACATTGAACTGTTAAGGAAGGCAGTCCAGGTACACAGATTTGAAGCATGTGGGAGCGCAGACACAGGCACAGAGGAGATGGAGGTGGGTGGAAGGAGTGAGAGAAATCGAACTCCTCTAACAGTCTGCTGCTCGCAGCGAGCAGGCACAGCCTGTATCCTCCAATTCAGCTGTTGATAAGTAAAAGCGATCCCGAGCCTGCACCCAACCGCACGGCTCCCGCTCCCCTCCTTTGCCGCATTTCAGAGTTCAGGTTTGAACAGAAACGCGCTCAGATTGGAGGGGGGGAGGCTTTCCCAAAAACCTGGCAATGTTTTGTTACTTAAATTGAACATGGCCGTGGGAAATAGCGTGTTGGTTTCGCCCTCCAATTTCAGATTGCCACTCTACCACGATCCAACTGGTTTTTACTCCCTCGAACAGTGTCTGCCACTCGGGTTTGCAGATTGCTGAAATTATCCACAGACCCCTGCACTTCTCATATAAATCTAATGACATTAGGCTTGATTTTCCTAATTACCTTTCTTTGGAGCTCTTGGGGGTAAAAAAAAAAGCCTCTACAGGCCACTTATCTTTGCTTAACCTCTCTCTCCCCCTTACAAAGCCCTAAACCCTGCTCTGCTACTGTATGATCGCAGGCAGACAGATTTATCTCTGGTTGTCTGTGAGTTCCCTAGCCCTGTCTTCTGTAAGGAGATATAAGGCTCCTTTCAAGCACAGCTCAAGACAGTCCTAACCAGGGTACATGATTATCTCGTCAGAGCAGCGACTCTCCTTGGGGGAGCCGGGGGGAAAGGGCTTTTGAAGAAGTACAATGCAAAATGCAAAGCTCTCCCAAGTGCTTGGAGGACACCACCACCACCACAGCGCCCAGGAGAACAGCCTGCTCCATCGCAGCCTTTACATTCCACTTTCCAGCCCTTCTTATTAGCAAAAGTCCTGCAGGAGCCATTCTGCTCTTACTGCTGTTATTTACCTGTTCCTTCCTTGCCTCTACAGCTGGTCCCCTGACCTCCAAAGGAGCTCTCTGGGGCCGGGAGCACCTGCCCGCAGCAGCTCTGCGCCCACCTCGGTCCCACCACCCACAACCCCAGAAGCTCTGTTTTTAAGAGGAAGATCTCTCAGGGGATTGGAGTGGCGATGGAGCACAAAGCAGAGCCACCACTGATAAAAGCGTTACCAATTCTTGTGATCTGAACTCCTACAGCTTGTAGTATCTGATACTTATTCTAAAACTCCAGCTTCAACAAATCATTATTTTTTTAATTTAAAAAAAAAAAAAATACCAGCAACAACAACTTTTACTCTAATTGTTGAAAAATAGCCTGATGATATGAAATCTAAAGGCAAAATGGTATTTAAATCATATTCACAAGCCAAGTTTCCCCTAAACCATGTTACCATGTTATTCCATGAGGGCTTTTATGTATAGACGTTCTTCATACAAACTCTCTACGGATATTCTGCTCTCCATACATTCAGAGGTGATGGGGGTTTGGGAGGGGAAGAAAGAATTCCTCAAGAGGAAAAACTGTGTTTTACATGTGAAATCCAGCCTGTGTAAGATTCCATGTACATTTGCTCTGGTTTTATAATACAGGAGCATATACACTGAACTTTGCCTGAAATTTGGAAGAACTTTAAGGATAACCATGTCTTAAAATTGCTTAATTTCTTGAATTCAAAAACATTTCTATGCTTTTGTGTCCAGCCAAACGCGTCATTTGCAAAGCTGGTTCTTTTTTTTCTGTTGGACTCTGATATTTCAAAAAATAATCCTGAACTAGCAAGGACACAACAGAAAGTTTCATACAGGCAGCATCCCATGGCATCCCACATTTCAGAACGCCGGCTGTGTATACAGAGAGAGAGACTTCTTTCAGGTGCAAAGATTTCTTCCACCAAATCCCTCTAAACAGTGACAGATTTGCACTCCTTAGCCCAGTTCAGATCAAATGGGGCTGAAACCAGAGGTCCTCCAAACTGGAGGGAAAAGGAGACATCTGCAATTCATTCTGCAGTGTTCGCTGCAATCAATTCAGGATGGAGATAGATGGTGAAATAATGGTCTAGTCCTAATCCATACACACAACCCTCTGGTGCAGTGAGAGACTTAGAAAAAATTCAGAAAATATGTTTCAAGTATGCAGAGATCTATTGCATTTGCTTTGGATTATATTTTTTATTTAAAAAAAAAAAACCAAACATTTTGAAATATACGTTCTTGAGTCTCTTTTACAGCGTAGAGGGAAGAACTGTGATTTTACCACAGAAGTATTTTCTCCATTTTAAATTAAAGAATGTTGTAAAACCAACTTTAAATTATTATATTTCTTCTGTGTATTTCTTGGTTCATGAAACTATACTGTTCTTGTCATTCATTCATTTTTTATGGTAGGAGTTATTTTTATCACTATATTTAGCTGTTAGGTGAACACTGATATTTACCGTAAGCACAGCCAGCTTCTGAAGACAAATAGGGAAGAGACAAAGTAAAATAAGCAGGAGCAGGGGCAGAGAGAGATGTGCCTGTATTCAAACTGATTTACTTCCTGCATCCTATAAGATTTAGTCCATTTTTAAAACAAGGCGGTCTTTCATATATGGCAACATTTCAGCTCACGTGGCACCCTTCCAAGTCTAACGCATCAAGGAAAGCTGATGTATGGAACAAAATATGGAATATATAAATACTTTACTGATACCATTTCAATAGCCAATTCAATGTCAAGCATTTCTAGGAGTGGTGTGTTTTCAATTTCCTTTTTTAAATGAAAAAAAGTATGGTATAATATGCTGTGGCATTTATTTTACTTTTAGTTAGTGCAAACAGTTCCAGATGTATATTCAGGCATGAAAGATTCTTAAAAGACGCTCTATATTGATTGTACAGTACTTACAACTTCTGTGCCAACACGTTAAAAATAAAAATAAAAACTGCCAAATTAAAAGAGCCCATTGTCTTGCTTCCTTTAAAGTCACAGAAAGTACAAATCCTGCATATGACACACGGGATTAGAACCCGCCCCTGCCACCCAAACTATATGAACTGAGACCTAAATCTGTGGGATGTAATACTGATGGATGGCTACCTAGATGGCATTGGACTAATTGTGATCATTTTGAGAGGGATAGCATAGAATTTCCAAGCAGGTAACTACAGGTTGTGAGTCACAGTAGTGACGAACCGGGAGACAGAAACCCAAAAGTCCACCTAAGAGAACAAATTACATGGCTCTTCCATCCATAATGCTATCACACTACAGTCAGTAAAGAACCTTCCCTCCTTCAGACCTGGCCAAGCCATGCAGCACCATTACAAGGCACCGTTTGTGGAGACCCACAACTCCCGACTCTCAGGCCTGCCACTGCGGGTTGAAAAGGATGCCTTGGTTGAAAAGGATGCATTCAACAATGCTCAGTATAAGCCTGATATATACAGTAAAGCTTACCCACCCCGTGCACTGCACACCTGGGAAAAACTGGAAGTCCTCCGATGCAGCCATAAAACATTTGGACAACACCGCTGCAGACCCTCTCCCAGCCAAGCAGGCCTGGGACTTGCTTGAGATCGGTCCAGTCTTCATTCCATTTGTCTCTTGGCCCTTTTGACTTTTGCTTAATGAATAAACGAGGACCTAAACACAGTGGATGTTTTTGTGCTATAAACAACTGATCTCAAACTGGCATACTATAGACACAACGTCCTGTCAGCACCGGATGCAGTCACATTACTGACCTAGAAGGAAAACATTACCCGGTTTCCAGTTCCCCAGCGGAGAGCTTTTACTCCTTAGGTGATTTGCAGAAGGGCAGTATCAGAAAGCAGCTCAGACACTCAGACGCCATCTTTTGTCACAAAACATTACCCCTGCAAGCTTTATCCACCAGGAATGAGAATGCATGTGGGGCGAGTGACGGATGTGCACAGCAAAGTTTTCAAGACAACATAACGTTTCATTGCCTTTTTAGCGTGTCGGGTATGAAGCTCACATACTGAAGATGACCCTTTCGCAAGAGCAGTATCACAACTTTGCTGCAGTCTTATCTTGGTTCTCCTCTGCTCAGTTAGTTGAATGTTTCATATCACCAGCTATTCTTGAGAATAAATGAAAGCACGCTCAGTTTACCCATTTCTTCTCATTTAATATGCAGGAGCTGGAAGAAATTCTGCATCCTGGGAGTTCACTGAAGTTATCTCAGGCTAAGTTATCAGAGCTTTCTTCAAATGTGCTAAAAAAAGCCTCGAGAATAATGCAATCGCCACTCTGTCTCCTGAAAGCTGGAAGGGATTTTTGTGCTACTGTTTCCCTGTTTTAGTAGGAAGAGCTTGTGGATCGTGTAAACTAGCTGAATGACAGACAATGTTTTGCGTCATGTTCTTCATCCATAATGGCACCTTGACTGGTCCTACCATCATGACAACCAACTGAAAAAGCAGAAGCACTCTCTTTCATTTCAGTTCTCTAAGTTGAGAGGTGCTGACTGGCAAAAAACATGTCCCACACTCGTGGCTTAGCAGCTGAAGGCCAGATAGTTACACATATTATAAAATAAGCAATGCATGAGTTCAGTTTCAGAGTTGAGACAAAAATGTTATGGCTTGGCTTTGCTTGGACATATTATTTTCTGCTGAAGGAAATAAACTTGTCTTACCATATAATTTCATTTAAAAAGAGGGGGGGGGGAAGTAGAAAAATAATATTTTTCCTCTCATTTAACAATCTGACATGTTTTGACAGCTTCAAAACTATGATAAATTCACTTTCAGTTATTTAATAATTAAAACCTGACTCCTGTCAGAACTGCACCTTCTTTTTTAAATGCCTCTCCTCCTTCCCCCTTCGCAGCTTTGCAGATTTTACCATCTAAAATTGCTTGAACATACAAAGCAATGCAGGGAAGAAGAACACATTCTAGATCTAGATCTACTACGACAACAATGGTTTATGAAATACTTTAGCAAGAACAGACAAGCAAAATAAGGGGCAAATTGTGGCAGCTGCCCTAAGTTTCCATAAGATCCCAGAAAATAAAGTCTACAAGTTCCCTTGTCATGGCTGAACACATACCAGTTGGCCCGTAACAAAGGTGAAGACAATGTGGATTTATTCTGAATACCCCACCAAGCATCATGAAAATGCCTCTATGTATGCATAACTAAAGCAGTAAATAAGCAAACAGACACACAATCATTATCGAAATACTATTTTCCTGTTTACATTGTTTCCTGGATCTTTTCTTCTTCGTTTTGTTGACAAGTTACCAAACTAAGAACTGTGTGTTTTGAGTGGTTTTCTTTCATGTCGCAGGAACTATTACTGCTATTCCAAAACCAGCTCACAGAACACGGAAGGCCCAAGTGAAGTGAAACAAGACGTATCCATTGCCTCCAGCATGAAGAACTGAAGAACAATCACAGCAACTGGTGGCCAAACCCACTCCCTGTCCTCCACTACAAGCTACGGAGGTGACAGCCCCTCCACATTAGCAATCATTCCCTTCACTTCTCCTATACTTATAGAGGAAACCACTGGGGTGTCTTTGGATGTGGCTTCCCAGAGGCTCCCCGACCAGTAATTTACTTCCTTTTTGTACCATCTTCTCTGGAAGACATACCCTTGTCAGGATTGCCAGTTACTTAACAAACTACAGATGAAGTTAGACTGATACCCAAGAAACTCAAACGCCATCAGCATCAAATTGGTGTCGTTTGTATGCTCTTACGTACCCAACCACACACAGCACAGCTCCTTCCCACCAGAAGTAAGAACATTTTCTCTCCCAACACCAATTTCCAAACTTGCTCTTCAGAAGCATATTTATGTTTTCAATCCAAAGTTTGTACGGTCCTAAATTAACAGTAAATAGTTTGTTACACACAGCTTAAAGTCTGGAGCAAAATAAATATGAACTCCTTTATTTTTAATGCTCTTACACAGTGTAAAGCACAGCTGTACCCATTTTAGAAAAGTCCTGAGAGAGTACTGATACCAGTATTCCATTAGATTTAATTAGAACTGAAGTCTCCAATACAGACTAGATAAAATAATCTAAAATAACTTACTTACATTCAGGACAACTTTATGTATTAAATTACTCTGCCAGCAAAAAAGTTATTATGGCTGTACTTTTCAAAGGCACTGCTTATATTTATAAAACATGCCAGAAGTCCTTTAGGCTCAAAATGAATCAAACATGGGTGTATAGGAGGTGATATTTTCCATGGTTATACATTTGAAAAGATGACAGAGGGACTACTAAGAAGGTAATGGATATACATCTGGCTTTGCTTGTTTTTTAACTGTGGAATTTGTCACAGACAAGTCAAGATCCTCTAAGGTTTGTAGTGGTCTTGGTCAGTCTGGGCCAGACTGCTCCTCACCTCGTGGATCAAGTTTCCAAATCTCCGCTCTACCAGATTGCACAGATTTACCCATCCAAGAACCCGATTCCTCCCTGTGGTATTTCAAATGATGAAAACTTTGTTCTGTTAGGCCAAATGTGTATGCCTGGGGAGTGAGACCTTACCCATAAGACAGAAAACACGGGTGGCCAAACTCCCTCCCAAGAGCAAGTACCATTCCAGTCCGAGGAAGGCTGCTAATTTCTCCTATCTAATGCAGACAGCTAAATTAGCAGACTAGACACACATATAATCAGTGAAAAGAAGAGTTAGAGCTTCTAATTTATTAATTCCTAAGGCTGCTAAGCCAGATGGTATAAATATTCCTGTAGAGATCTAGGTCCTTTGCCTCGTAAGAATCAGGGGCAGAGTGCTCTACCAGTGTGGCTGGCATACACGAAAATCCATGCTCCTCAGTCGCCAGGTATACTAACTCCTTGGTTTCCAGCCAGACAGCCAAGACAGGTATTAATCCACCAACAAAAAATACGTATTGAAACATATTTCCCCAGATACCCTCACTTAGGCGCTGCCACTGTTACTGCCGCTACCAGCGACAGAAAACTGAAACTATAGGCTTTTCCCCTATCTTGGTATTATACACTGACAGTCCTCAAGTAGTGCAATTTATTACCCATATCAGTACTTCAGCATTTTTTGAAATACAGACTATCATTTCACATCATCAGATGATGCCATTAAAGACATCTTGTGTTTACATGACTGACTGTCTAGACAGAGTGTGAGAAAATACTCATTATTAGTTACAAGTCAGCCCCTCCTCGATGCTGCGTGTCACACCAACTGTCTTTTATTTTGGGCACTGGATCGCACCTGAAAGGAGCAGTGGGGAGGTGGGAGGGGGGAAAGAGATTCTCAGAAACTCCACATGAAATTAAGACCCTCCATCTCAAATACTTTCATAGATGAGGTAACACTACTTATTGACAAATAAATAAGCTCACAAGCAAAACAAATGTTACCATTAGCAAAACCAAAAGTATATTTGAAATCAATTGTGTGATTTAATATATCACATGCATACTTAGATGTTAATATAAAATGATGTAAGCATGTGAAGGAAGAGGGAAAGGAAGAAACTTGTGTATGTCATGTAAAACCAGACTAACAAACGTAAAAGCAGATTAAAATCCTTTCTGAAGACAGTGAATACACAAAAATTCACACTGGTACCGAAATCAGGTTAGCTCACCCCAGAAGAGAGGTGCTGGGTTAGCCTGTTAGTGCCCAGCCCCAGAAACACTCAGGAATATGTGCTTAACTATAGATACTGAAAACAGCTGTAGGCAAACTAATGAGACCACTCACAGGGCACACAATTACACGCAACGTTTCTAGACCTTAAAGTATCACAACAGTCTCAGTCTTGCACAATAAACTTCTTCTTTTAAAGTAGCTTCCCTATGTTTTGAATTTTAAATATCACGCGCGCACACACACACACACACACACACACAAAGACAACCAAAAAGAACCAACCCATACAGCTAAAGCCTGAATTGAAAAAAAAAAAAATCAGCAATTACTACAGAAACCACAAAAAACATAAGCAAAATATTAGAACAACTTTAGGTATCACAGCATTACCTTGCTTGACAGTTGTACAGAACATGCTTCATTTCATGCCCAGCAGAGTCAAATCAAATGTATTCTTCCCTCTCCCCTCCCACCCCAACAAATACACAAAATCAAAAGGTTTTCTATTTATAGAACCTAATTTTCATCAAGACAGTTATTGCAACTAAACCAGTTATTCCAACACGGCAATTTAATTTTGACCCTTATGGATCAGTACGTCTTCCATGGCTTACTTCTACACATGTGCATGTATGTGCGTGTGTATGCACACACACTCGTACACATCACGTGTATGATACATACACATACCGTGTGATACATACACACACACCAAGTTTCACTTCTTCGATTTTGTATATAAAAATACTTACTGTGATTATTATTTTTTTTTCATTCTACTTTAGAAAATTGTAAGAAAGAAAGAAGTCTCCAGTTACACTGAAGGGAGTGTTAAATGGGAGGGGAAATTGCAGGGTGAGAAGTCAGACACCAGAGAGAAACCACTCAATGCTACAAGTGCAAGAGAAATATTGACAAAGTAAAGAGGTCTGGTGCGTTTGAACTCTGAATGTTCAACGCGGATGCACTTAACCCTTGGTAATACAGTAAGTTTTCTTGTACATGAAAGAATCTCGTGTACATGAAAAGAATCTTATGAAAAGCAGATTTAACTCTCTCTGTGCTATGGAAACGCCCTACATTTGGCTTTGGGTCTACTTGGATATCCACATTTTGCTTCATTGAGAAGCAGATTAACGAGAGGAGGAGGCATTTTTATGAGAAAGGGAAGAATATTCAACAGAAAATGAGGAAAAGAGAAGGAAAGAAACTCTGAGGCAGGGTAGAAGGTGGTTGAGAGGGCATCCTCTTCCCATGAGGTGGCAACAGCCCCAGGATGCACCTTCAGCGTTCGCAGGTGGGACCGGAGTGTCCGATGAAAGGGTACACTGCGAGAACTGTTGCCCGGCTGGGAGGACGCTTTGGCAAACAGTCGCTGGAAATTTTTCCAGGTGACTGCTGACCACCAGAGGGAGCCGATATTGTGCAGCCGCAGAGGGAGAAACTCCTTTTCTGTGCGGAAAATTCAAAATAAACGGCACAGGACTCAGAAAGTTCAAGGAAGATGCTGTAAGAAAAGTTCCTTCCATCCTCAAAAGTTAACCTCAGCTGTGCGATATAGGAAGGAAAGCTTATGATACTGTGTATGTATACATCGGTATGTACTATTCTGTTTCCAGAGTAGAAAACAACATTAAGTATTTGCCTCTAAACTTTGGCTATAAATATTTCTTCTTCAAAAGAATAACTGGACAGTACTGGCTGCAACAGAAGATTGTTTTCAGTGCCTCCCATTGCCACCTATCTACCCCAGCCAAACAAGCCAGATGTTTCACCCCCCACTTAACTTACACCCCACCCAACCCCCACCCCACCCAAATCCTGTTTTGGAGATAGCTTTCTATATGAAATACTCAAAAAGTGAAATTGCAGCAGGCAGCACATCAAGGCAGCAGCATGACAACAATCACACACTATATCCACTCATAGGAACCCAGGTCGTGCTCACGCAATTACAGCCATGTGATGAGCTATGAATTTGAAAATACCCCACCAAAACTTAACACCATTTATTTTTTGCACCAAAACGCAGAGAACAAAACAAAACTGAGTTTTTCTTCGCACCTATAATCAGTCAAAGAGATCAAACGGCAAGCAGGGCAAAAATAAAAATAATAATAATAATAATAACAACAACAACAGAGCAGCTCACATAGATCTTTACAAACATCTTTCTGGTACCACATACATATTTAAAAAGCTAAATCACAATTGCAGAGACAATTCAAAAGCACAGAGAGACGGTGACTGCCCTGGGATCTCCTGCGAGGATATGTTTCTTTATGGTCTTCACTTGGAATAGAAGATGTAAAACACATCAGTTGTTGCCTGGTAGGCTTTAAATTGCTTGGGATATGAAGAAATAAAGAACTGCTGAACTGCAACAACTATCCAAAGCAAATTCTGGAATTATGAAAGGAAAATTTAAAAAGGGGAAAACAGGAGTACCTGGATGAAATGCTAAACAGTTAACAAGAGTAACTGTCCCCAAATGAGTTCCTATCCATTATCTTTTTCATAATTATTGCAACAGAGCAAGTAGCTTCAGTAACTGTGCATACAAATGACCTATTAGAAACTTAACAGGTCATTTCCAAAGGTGATTATGAGCGCTGACTTACAGAGCTACTCCGTTTTGCACATAATTCTGTTCAATGCCAACAATCTGCACAAAATTAAGATAAAATGTGTTTCCACAAGACTAAGTGGAAATAAACTTTCAGAAACTAAAACCATTGCCTCAGAAGTTATGAGGTGGTGAACACTGATGTATCAAATGCAGTCATTTTCATAACTGAAATGTTAAAAAATTTGCTTTTGCCTGTGCTGTGGTGTCAGGAGAATGGAAAGAAGAGGAGGCAGAAATTATATATTAGAGCTCTTACAATGCCACGTGCTATAATTAAATGATGATGAGTGTAACAGCAGAAAGTCTAAGGTTAGATAGAAGGGATAAAATGCATAGTAGGGTATCAGAGTGGACCCTGCTATAGATCACAGTATGAACAGCAGAAACACATGAGTAGATAAAGATACCTCAACCAACTCTTAAAAAGAGTTCTTGCAAGAAAAGGATGCTCTTCATCACAACAGTCTTCTTGTGATGAAGAGCAGAGTCCAGCTATTGGCCCTGTTTCTAAGTGGGTAGCTGTCTGTGCTTTCACTATAAGCGAACACGCAACAGGTTTTGTATTAGAAAGTATTAGAAAACGATTCCGAACCACCATTTAAGGAGAGCAATAAAGGACAGGGGCGTCGATGTGCAGCTTCCTCGGTTGCTGAGGTTGTTAAGAAACAGTAGGAGACACAGAAAGAGATCCTGGTACTCCCACTGTGAATGGCTAGGGCACGTTTTCAAGAAGTTAACTGAGCAAACCAGAATGGGTTCGCTTAAAATGTGCAGGGATAAAAGGTAAGAGCAAGCGTGCCAAGCTACATTAACCAGGGGAAACAAAAGAAATACCAGATCAATGAGAAAACAAAACTATAAAAGTCTTTGATCTTAATTGAGATGAACAAAGGTTGTGACAACTTACAAATAGCTACCAATATCAGCGTAGCTTGGGTATAAACCTGCCTCAATGGCTGAGAAGAAATGGGTGAAGAGGGAACCAAACTTGGACAAAAAAAACCCTGATTCTGGAGACGTGTATGTGATTGTTTTACAGGAAGTAGTGAAACAGAAAATGGAATTCTGATACTGATTGTTCTTCCCTTGCTTTCTCTTCTAGCACAGAAAGAGAGGAAAGAAGAGGTGAAACAAACACACCGAGGTACTATTACACGGGTCAGTCAGGCCAGGGATCTCGGGAGCCTCTCATCATACCTTCCTTTCCTCCAGCGACCCCAACCCCTGACAAGAATGGGGACAAGAAACTGGATGACCTCCTTGGTTCTGCAGGGAGCCAGCAGCATTCTCATTTATTACTCCTCCACTTCTTCTGTTTCTTTGTCTTATTGTCTAAAACAATCTATCTTTCTCTTTTTTTTACCATCTCAAATGTAGACTTTGAACACATGCTCTGCATCATGTTATGTCATACTGGAATAACTCCTTGAAACACTAAACTTCACTTCTGATTATTTATCTAAAAGCTTTGTTCTCTTTTAAACTGTGTGTATTTTGTTGGACTGTATTTACTGATAGCTAAACTCCCAAGCCTTGAACCTGCCATCTCAAAGAAGCTGATGCAGAAGAGTCCAAGTAGAGTTTACTGTCGGTTTGTAATGAGACTAAAATGATAAATCTCTCTACTGAAAGCCAGCTGCTTCATTCTTAACTCTGATCCCCCCCCCTCTTTTCTTTTGCATTCTAGCTAGCATACAGCTGTAATAAATGTGGCTCTTCTCACAAGCCGTGCAGATGTTAACAGTTCTGTAGGACATCAAGAAACATTTCAAGAATCTTGTAAGTGCTGACTAAACTTGCTTGAATTACCCACACTACCTCCTCCACATTCCTATTCAGTAACATTAGCCTTCCTGAATGTATTAAGAAAAAAAAATAATTAGCATTTAAGCCAAGACGTTAATATCTAGTCTAAATGCACTATCAATAAACAAGGAATGTTCTTAAGCCATCAGACAACAGATATTCAGATAGTGCACCGAAAGAAGTCAATTTATTCTTTGTCAAGATGACTAATGCATTTTTCATTTCTTATCTATGCAAGAGTGGCTAAATGACTGTCTGAAAATATGTATTTATAAAAGTCACGGCTGGATGTATTGGAAAGAAAGGATCAGAACTATAGCAAAATCTTTTCTTTTCTAGTAATCAAGTGGATTAATACTAAATTAGAGTGAAGGAGTTCAAAGTGCTACCTAGTACATTTTTATTAAAGTTGTATTAGCATGACAGTCATATGCATTAAAGATTAAGCTAAAGCCTCAAACCACAGTTGGTTCTGGGCAGGAGCAAGAGTCCAGCTGTGCAGGTAGAGGACTAGATACCAAATGCATTCATTAAGCGGGTCTGTACTAGAGGAACGGTTTTAATATTCTTCCCTCTTCAAGTTGCAAGCTTAGTCTCCTTTTCAGAGTAGGACTTTCAAAACGCGTGAAGCAGTTTAGAAGCACAGTCACCAACAAAGGCAAATGTGACTAGTACTCATGTATTACTCCAGACACTTGAAAATCCCACATCAAATACCCTACCCTGTATGTAAACTTCACACTTTCAAAACCTTACTGGAAGGAGGGCTGCAGAGCGATTCACGGCACTGAGCCATAAAAGGATCACAATCTTTGACAAGTTCAGAAACAAAATGTGCAGTCGAGAGTTTCTACGGTGCAGTTTTGAGATTGTCTCCAGTCAAGTGTCAATCTCTGCAGAGTTTCAAAGAGGACAGGGTAGGGAGAAATAAAACGAACACATCAGTACATTTCCTGCAAGGGATCGATAAAAAGACCTCACTCCTACAAAGACTTACATACCTGCTCAACTTCAGATACTTATCCTATTATGGTAGCACACTTGAAATTAAAATCAAGTCTTTGAAGAGGCAGGGCCCAAATAATTTACCATGAAATGCAGAATTCAGGGTATTGTTTGTTCTTTAATGCAGCAATACAGGAAATCTGAGTATAAAGCAGAATTGCAATGTGCTGTTTTTTAAATGCTTCATGACACTGCTTTTAGAGTAATTTCATCAAAATGTCATAAAAAGTGCATTTAAGCATTTCGAGATAAGCAAAACCACAATAGACTACAACCTTAAAAAGAAGTTAATGTAATATTAACAGAAGCTATGTAATTAGCTAGTCCAAAACCTCAACCTGTCTTTAAGCTTCCCCAAAGAAAATAAATTGGGAGGAGAGAGCAGGAAGAAAAGAACTTAAAAAAAAAAAAAAAGGAGAAAAATAAAAAGAGAGGGGAAAGAAAACGCACACGAGCCAGAGTCCCTCACTGCTGTTATTCCTCGGTGAGCGGAAATGCTCAGTTCAGTCATGGCTTAGGAGGCATAAACATCATTGAAATTCAAAGGCAGCTCCGAGAAAGAGGACGCCTCAATTGGTATGCAAGTGGTGTTTTCTCGCCCTGAATACATTATGAACTTGCAGCATGCTAATATGCCATGCTATCATAAGCACCAGATGGAACAGTAGGCAGTATATGTCCCATCAAACCTCAGGAAGATGTATTAATGTTCCTGCTCTTTTTTTTCTCCCCTTCCCCTCCCCCTTCCCTACTACAACCCTTCAGCTGTGTCCCTAGACTGGCACATTTCTTAGCATCAGTCACCTGCTCCTGCAGCACAGTTCTCCAGGGTTGCCTCATCTTCACCAGGTGGTGCCAAGCATCTTTTCAATCTTTTTTATCGCAGAAGGTAAAGGCCACAAGACGTGTCAGGCTGTGCTTACTGAAGGGTACCGAGTACAAAAGATAACATCATGAGATAAATGATAGATGAAGAAAGACTTCAGGTTTAAAGCTAGCACAATTGTTTTAAATTATGTATAAGTAGCACGGCACAAATTTCCCCCTCAATACTATTGGCAAATGAAGAATTGGGGGGCAGTGGTGAAGGGTAAGATTTTCTGTGAAATGAAATAAAACAGAGGAAACTGGATTAAAGATCTCTGAACTGAATTTCCTTTTTTTTTTATTCCAGAGAAGACATACACAATTCAACAGCCATGTATAGGGTAGGGGGCAGGGTTTAATTTTAAATGAGGATATGAAATGGCACACAGGCAAATTAGTGTACAGGATTTTGATATGTTTTTTTAATTAGAGACATGACATTCTTTGACTCTTATGATTAAACAATTGCTTGGACCTGTATGTATGATTCTAAAGAAGTGTAGTCTTTTAATAATGATTTGCATCATTAATGAATTCAGTTCCAAGCAGGTTTTATATGACTGAAGAGACATGCAATCTAGTATTCTGTATGAAAGTATGTGCATACGTATACAAAAGTAAAACATAGATGTTCTGGTATCACCTGATTTTTCCCTGTCTATTCATAGAAATATGCCTCCCATTGAAATATATTGTTTGCAAGAAATTTTTATCTTCTTTATTTTTTCCCTCCTACCAGGCCCTTCAAAAGATAAAATGAGGTCCTTGAGACCGAAAATGAAGAGTCTGTGCATTCAACCCACACGTAAGAAAGACCTGAGATGGCTGAAGAAAAGCCAATCAGCTTTCTGCATCTGAAGCTTTAATGTTCAAGTGTTTTTAAACAGGTTTGTTTTTCAGAAAGAAATCGCATCAGTAAACATTTTGCTAATTTCTTATATTTTAGAAACCACCTGCTGATTTACAAACAGCTCTCACTATGCATGTAAATCTATTCTTTTCCTAACAACATTAGCCTTCTCATAAATACAGTCTAATTCTGCAAGATGCTGAGCATTTGCAACTCACATGAACTTTGCTGGGATTAACATTGCTCAAAACCTCACAAGGGCTAGCTACGCAACTTATCTGTTGCACGTGTATGAAGGATTTTTCCAAGTATTAAAGATCTGGTTGACAGGGATTCCCTCCCCACCCCCCTCCAATGCTAACTAAAATAAAAAATAATTACCTTTTCTCTCAAACAAAGCATTTTACAACTGTTATTCACAAATAACAGGCATTATTCTAGCATCTCTTAAGTCTAAATAGACTCTAAGGCAAGGATGTCTTAGCGACCGAGTCAGAAATCAGACCATTTGTTTTCCTTTTTCTCTTCCTACTGAATATTGGGGGGCTTGCTTTGTGTCTTAATATATAGCCTTTAAAGGTAATTTGCTAGATTATGATTTGCATTGTGCAAATAAGTCTATTTAAGTCCATTATCCTGCATTATAAAGTAATTTCTGACACCTAAACAGCACTCAATTTAATTACAACATACTGAAGCAGTACAGCTGACTCCCAAAGGAACCTGTTTGGATCAGAAGATGATGATATATGCTAGCTGCTGATCATCTTTCACTATCAGATTTGCAATCAACTATTCTAAAGAACAGTATCAGAACATCTGCATTGTCGTATTATTTTGTGGCAAAAATCCCTCCAAACCCTAGCAATTGCATGCAACAATACATGCATATCCTAGACTTGTAAGCAGACATATTTGAAAACCAGTAGCTTTACTGTAATGACCAAAGGAGACCAAATAAAAGGCTTTGATTTTGATTTAGCAAGCATCAATTTCTGCAGCAGAATCCCCATTGGGTAATTCATCAAGGCATCTATTCTATATCTAGTGTGGCAAGACAGCAAAGACACTTACAGCCTCCAAAAAGAAAAACACTTGTGACAAAACTATTAAGCATTCCGAGTGATTAAGTAATAGACACTCATTCTTTCAAGACTGTCTTGAAGCAATGCCCCAGACAAAGCCGTGCAATCATATTTGCTGTGTCAGGATGAAGTCAAGGCATTGTGATTTTCTATATTCTTTCAAGAAAAAGCAAGTTATTTGGCAGCATCCACAAAGCTCTTTCTGAAAGAAGTTAACTAAGGAAAGAGCGTATCATTTCTGTTGTGGCTCTACAGAGGGATGCTAGTCAATACCTGAAATGCAGGCAGTATTTTTACCTTTGGAGCTTTTACAGGCTCTCAAGAGTGGTTCGAAGCAAAAGCTTTAAGGAAGCATAAACTCAAGAATTCCATTTCTGCTGGTCTCTGAAGATGAAATACATTGGCTTTATTTCCTCAAAATGAAAGGAATTGGAAATTAACTGCTCTACCAATTGACATGTCAGAGGAAGAAGCCTGACTGGCCAGCTGTCCCGAGAAGCAACCGTGCAAGTCCAGCCTTTATTCCACAAGACGTGGTTCTGCCTGTGCACAGGAGTCTGAAGAGGGCAAAGAAAGACGGCAACACAAGCTCTCCCTCAGACAGCGGAGAACTTGCCACACATGGTCTGAAGACTCTGCTTTTGTACCAAGCTCTCAATGAAAGTTTCACACACACAGATTCAACTCTTGTGCAGCTGCCTTGCTTATTAAATATAGAAAACCCAAATAAAGATTTGCTTTTACAACCACAGAGAATAATGTAGAGAAAGATGTAAGGAAATTAACACAACAAAAAGAAGAGCATTTTTCAAAATACTTTAAAAATTTAGCGAGAGAGACAACAAATAGTATTCCCAGAGAGGCCACCGTCTCAATTCTCCTCCATTTGCAAGAGGAAAACAAGGCGCTCTCATTGACCATTAGGAATCCAGAAAAATAAAATATACACTCACTATGGCACAGATCCCCTTTTAAAATTGCAAAGGACCCTGCCTTTGTTTCTGAAGATGCAGTGCAGTCAAATGGTGATCTCAGTGTAAGATAATCAAATATTGACCTTAATAAAGTAATTTAAATTACTTCCAGGATCTAATATGAATGAGATTGACAGAAGCGCGCTCTCTTTCAGAAGCCTACACAGTGAAGAGATCCTGCAGCACCGTGGAGGGATGAACTCAACCAACATGGACCACTTCAGTTTCAGGAACTGAGTTTTATCACTGCCCTCCCTCTGCCAGTGGAGAAATGAAAACTAAAACTACCAAGTCCAAAGACACAGTAAACTCTGTTGCAAACCAGTTTCCAAGAAGAAAACAGATGACTTTCAAACCTATTCAATCACAGTGCCATCTCACCTCACTGGACAGCTAATTATAGCCTTTCTTTTACAGGCATAACCAAGGCTGCTTTAATGAGCACCTTTTGACTTTCTTTACCATGTTAGTAACTCTCCAAGTCCTTATGGGTCACGCAGTATTTCTTGGTACGTACTTTCTCAAAACTGATACAAACCCCGATTCCTTCTCCAACAGAACTTTTTTTAAAGACAATTTTTGTACATTGCAGTGTTTATAGTTTAAAAGTCAAAAATAATGTACCTTGCACAGTTACAAGCAAAGAAAGTAGCCAAAAGAAACAATATAACGCTGTCCACAGAAAATGACCTCTTCTAAACTTCAGTTAGCAAACTTTCTCCTAACCAGAATACAAATAAGTGTGTGCAAAGCTAGCAGATATAATTAGGCAATCAACAATTATGTGGTGAAATGGACTGGAAAAATAAAATTAAAACAATAAATGTTAATTTGTATTTGCTAACCACGAATGATGTGGCTGGTGCTCTGCAAGGCGCAAAATCCTTAAAAAATAAGATTCTCTTCAAAATTCAAGGAATGATGCGGGGAAGTCACATTTAGGAAAGTCTATGGAGATGGCATTCATCTGGGATTGTAAAATAGCTACAGTGAAAATTCAAGGCTGTGTATGCACGCTCGCTGCCCTAGCTTAAAAGGGCCACCAGAATATATTTGGAAAGCACAGTTTAGAAATCAAATTATGGCTGTATTTTCATACGATCTGAGTGCACACATTTTCCAAACTATAATCTTGCGGCAGGAAGACTATTTGAGTCATGTGTGTTTGCATGACTCACAGAACACACATTACGGTGAGATCTGAAAGAAGGGGAAAAGCCCTGTATCACTAAACCAGGAGATTACTCCTTTAGCAGGATGTGGTTTCAAAACAGGAGCAGAATAAGACAGTGAACCCAGCATCGCTAGAAGAATCAGAGAGGAAGAGGAGACAAGAATCTGCACCAGAGATGCACAGGAGGGCTCCCAAGGCTTGGAAAAGTGGAATATAAGCACATAAAGAAAATTCCAATAAAGCATTAGAGCTGAAAAGGTACAACGTTAAATTTTAGAGATGCTTTCTGAATGACTTACGGAAGACAGAACAGTGCATTAACCCCCAGAAGAGAAAAGATGTATCAATAAGCTGGAAAGGGCAATGGACTTTGAAAGGTAAAACATAGTCCTGCTTCTTGAATCATCATTTCATACCTCGCTGGAAAGAAGTTAAGAATATGCAAATCCCAGTTCCTCAAATCTCAATTTATTACAGCAAACCCCTTTTTATAACCAAGAATTATATAGGCCTAACCCTACACCAGATCTGCACAAACTTGCGGTACGCCTGAAGGATTACCAAAATACATTTTTCTTCCTTATTCCTCAGCCTCTCCTCCAAGATGTGATCAATACCAATTCCTTTCGCTCTTCTATTTCCACACTTCTTTCGGTCTTTGTCAGCTCGGTATTGTCAATATGCAAGAATGCCGCAGAGCTGGTTACAGTCTGCTTCTAAAGGGATGTCCATAATGAATGAGAACCATATGAGTGGTACTCTTAATAATTGTGCCCACTGCTGCTGCTATTTCCTCTTGAACTTAAGAGAGATCTTCTGCCACCTTTGACTTACACTGTACCCATTTAAAAGCATGGTTACGTTGCAGGCACCGCTCCAGACATATATCCACATTAATACTGAAATAACTGGCTGGATAATTTAAATTAATTCAGATGTGTGGATCCTACCAGGTGGTTATTCCTCATGAAAGTTTCACAAGATTGCCAGATCCCAAGAGCAAGAAAATGAAGTTGGTTTATTTTTAATAAGTAGAAATAAATGCACAACTCATTATGCAATATCATGGAAAAGCTCAAGTAAGGCTGTAGCTTCATGCCATAGGAATTTGGGCAGGAGATTTTTAGAAGTTGGATCAGTTTAGTGTCTCTTTTGACACTACAGCCCTAAACCAGCTGCAGGAACATTACTACCAAGTGGCGTGCTGCAGCACAGGGACCAAACCAAGAGGTCAGTGAATCTCCAGTTGAAGCAGCTCCTCTTAAATCCCCTTAAATAAAAAAAGGACTTGTTGTCTGAAGTTCTTCTGCAATTAATGCTCCCAAGGAGGCTGTTTCTCCATACTCTGCCTATAACTGCCAGTAAAGAAGAAATTACTAGTAAAAAATAAAAATAAAAATAATAAAATTTAAAAAAAACCCCACCCATCAGCACAGAGAAATAAATTCAGCTTTAGTATGTGGAAGCACAGCTCCATGAGCTACCACGGGAAGGAGGGGCAGCCCTTTCGGTCAGCACTGAGCCTGACAATTCTGCTCCTCCACCAGCACGCGAAGGCAAAGTTCATTCTGCAAGTTACAGATCAAGTAACAGTTCTGGATCAGGTTCAATGAATAATTAACTTTAGATGCACAGAAGCTTAACGCTGATGAAGTTTCCCTCTGAAACACAACACAAAAGACAGTGCCATGGACTGCTCTGCTGTCCCATGCAGTGCACAGGCGTGAAGTACCTTGGACTGGGTAGCTGAAACAGCTAATGGACCCGTCAGGAACAAAGAATCGTCATACAGGCTGAAGGGACCTCAGGAGATCAGGTAGTCTAAGCTCTTCTGTCTCAAAGTCTGTGCAGTTAGATCAGGTTGCCAGGGGTTTGTCCATCAGTGTTTTTTCATGCCTTCAATAATGGAAATACCAAGACCTCTCTGGACAACTGGCTTCGGTGTCTGACCATCCTTACGGTGAAGAATTTTTTCCTTATATCTATTTGGGATTTATCCTGGTCCATTACTTGTGCCTGCTGCCTCTCATCCCATCACTGTGCACCTCTCAGAAGAGTTTGTCTCCATCCACCTTCTCTACACCCTCCCATTAGGTAGCTCTAGACAGCTCATGACAGAAAGGATGATATAAAGATAGTTATATTTAACTAGCAACTGCCTACAGCTCACCAACAGGGAAATACTGGAGACAGGATGCTTTACTCCTGCCTTTCAAGAGCCTCAGTAACTTGGAGACATGGGATCCACAGCACTACTCCCTCCTCCAGAAAAGATGTCCATATCCTCACCTCTAGAAGATTGGCAAGTAGAACTGGTTTGTGTAAGACACAGCTAGGCGAGACGGAAGCGGTGAGCTTTGATTTTATTCAATCCTTTTGAGTGGAAGCCTCACTCTGGAAGTGAAAGACATGAATTCAAATCCTCCTTCTGCTTGCTGAAGCTCAGGTCTATAGAGTATTCCCTTGGCAGGGTGGAAAGCTACCGCCCAGCAGCGGCTTATTCCAGATGGGAGTCATCTCCATTACTCTTGTCCTGCCCAAGGACTGAGCAGGAAACAGTTCAGGAGGGACCAAGGCCTGAGATCAACAGCAGCGAGGGGAAGCAGCTCCTGCACTGGTCCTGCTCTTTGTCCAGTGACTCTCGCATACGAGAGGCGGAAAGAAGAGATGTACATCGCAAAATGCAACGTGCTGCAGAGATGGCTGAGCTCCTGGAGAGTTGAGCCAGTGAATATAGATAGCATGGTACAGCACGGCAAGGGCTACACCAGCTTCGCAGATGAACTGCATGAATGCAGAGTTAGCACAGTGGGGTACTGAACGAAATCAGCCTTGCCAAGCGGGCCAATATGGCTAGACTGTGTCTGCGTACAAGTATAAACCCAAGCGCTGCTGTGCCCCATGCATTTCCTGATTTCGTCTCTACTCGCCTCAGTATCGCTGGCTCTGTGCTCCGTTTTACACCACACACATTTCTGGGAACAAAAAAGTACGCCTGCACTTGTGAAGAGACCAACATTTCTAAATACGCATTGGACATCCTCTGAGATTACCTACCAGATCCAACTGCGCCAACGACTCAGATACGGAACCGCCTCAATTATAAAATTGGTGTGAACTCAGCACTGGCCTGCTTAACCCTTAGCATGCACAGATGTAACTCGTCGTGCTAGGGAAACTCTGAAGCTGTAACAGTGATGCATCTGGAATGAGGAGAGAATTGAGGCATGCAATTTTGGATTTGGAAGCCAACTACAGCTTCAAGTGCAATAGTCATCTTGTGCACTCAGCTTTAGTCTGGACCTAGTAGCGAGAGATGAGGCTTCAGCTCATTTTTTTGTAGAGTTATCCTTGATGTACACACTTGGAAGAAAAAAGGATGTAGCAAACAAACCAGAAAACTGCTACAGCTATATGTACAAGTCCTGAAAAGGACCAGACTTCATTTCTTCTTCTATTCTTGGATGTATCAACTTCTTTATTTGGACTTTTCAAATTGGCACATCACATCATTTTGGAATTTATTTTACCCAAAATTGGTGTTCAGGTATTTTTTTTAAATCACATTTACACAGATCACATTGATTCGCAAGCTGTGATGACTATGCCTTAAATATATGAGTGTGGAGTCCAAATTCTTCAAATCAAGATGTGATCGGTGCTAAATACCCTGAGCACACCAAGAAGTACCAGTCCTGAGAAACTGATTTGTTTGTTTCTCTCCAGCTAAAGGCCTGAGTTGAAAAGCACTAAATCTTCACAGGGAAAGTGTTTGGGACCCTGCTTAAAATTATATATAAACATATATATATATATAAACAGCTATTTCTGCAGCATGATCTGCATCTCATGGTTACTTTCCATGTGTATGTAGCAAGATGCCATTCGCAGCCCCATGGGTTGAAAATAAGAGCAATAATGTCATGCAGACTTTGGAATTTACTACTACCATAAAAGAAGAGGAAACTTTAATACGTTGAAAAGCAAGTCATTACACCTCATCTCCCAAACCCTACAATAGGTATCTGAAGAGCCTAGCGACCCACGGTCGTCTTAGGGAAAAAGTTTTTAACTCCTATCCGAATCCTGAAGAAGATAAAGTCATTATGTAGGATGACTGGAATAATGATGCAAGGTTAACACTCGGACTTAAGTATTTCCAGACACATTTTCCCTGTTTGGCAGGAAACTTTGTTTTGTAAGACCCAGAATTGTCCTAATATAACAGCATAGCAACTGCAACTTAAAACAGAACAAGTCGGTTAATGGACTGTTAGAAGACTTTTGCTGTATAACAGCATTTAGACGCATGTATTTAAAAAACAGGTGGATAATCCAAATGTTCAGTTACTAGGACACTAACAGTTATGTCCATGGCAATTTTGTTTCTGTTCTTTAAACAAATCATCACTTGCAAACACTAATGTTAAAACCAGAAAGCCAGTCTAGTACACAGTGGCTATAAATGCCAAATCAATTTTCAGCAGATAATAAAGTCCATGTTTTACAATCAGCAATGCACTGTTTTACTACCCAAAATGTAAGCTAATAATATATAGCTCTGCTAAATGGAAAATGCAGATATGCTGTTAAGAAACGGGCTGGCTGTGAGATGATGGATCATTTCTGCTGGGACCTTCTTAAAGCTATGTGCAAATGTTTTGAAAATATCACATGATGTGGCCATGTGTTAAAAATTACAGCCAGTTAAGTTCTCTGCTAAGAAAAATATGTGGGCAATTTATGAAATGCACTCCAGGATGGAGATATCTTAAGTAAAACCAGATTTTGAAAACAAACCCATTTTTTTTGAAACATGAACTTAAAAAAAAAAAAAAAGTTGCAGCCACATCTGGAGAGCAGAAGTAAAGAAAGGGTGGTCTGACCTAATACCAGGCCATCTTCTGAAAGAGCAGCATTATTTCTGGGCTACAATGACTGTGATCACTGATTGTCCTTTTAAGGAAACCATGCTGAATACTGCCATGGGCAATAATAAAGCATTTTGTAGGCCAACATCTGTTCTTTGAAAGTACTATAAAATGACTGATAGATTTGTAATGTTTCATAAATAAAGTCTGGAATAAACAGTTCCTAAAACAAAACAAAACAAAACCAAAACCAAAACACATTCACCATAATCAGACAAACCGGTGTACGGTATTAAGATTTGAAGAGTGTTCCCCCGGCATCAATTATTTAGAGATAAGCACTTCCTGGAGTTCACTACGTAGAATGACAAAATGGTTAACTTGGTTACTGCAAGCTGCATGTTAACGGGACTGCCTTTCCAGAGACTTTTCTCAGAGTTGCAGTAGTGCCTTAACAGAGATGTGAATTGCTTTTACAGCGTTTCATTAGCAAGCCTCGCTGCTGTCGCTCTGCCCTGACAGGGAAGGGAGGAGGTGAGCGGCGAGTCACAACTATAACAGTATGAGCAGTCCATCTTTGAAGGGCAAATTTATTTTGTGTAAAAGTGTTATCGCTACATAAACCAGAACCCGTCTTTATTACTTCCCGTTCTTTTCCCCAAAAGGAGGAGGACTTCAAATGTCAGAATTACTGAAGGGATGCTTCTGAAATCAAGACTTCACACATACACAAAAGGCACTGACATAATATCAGATTACATAAAAATACACATCCTTTTAATCTCCTGTACATAATGTGCTTACTTTTAAAATACAAAAATCTGCCCCAGATGGCTAATAATGCCCATTTGAAAAAACCCAACACCACAATATTAAAGGGCTAAAATATGCTGTGAACAGATTGAGAGGCAGTTCATCCTAGAGGAGAGTAAAAAAGTGCAGATGGGTGTCAAAAATAGCCAAGTGTCAGATCTGTTCAAGTATCTCCATTCTGGCACATGCTCCCAGTCACAGCTGTTAGTGTATTCTCTGTATCCAAGCGCAAGGTTTTCTAACACTCCGAGCTGACATTAAAACACACTTCTTGCTTGCTACTGCTTTAAGAGAATGCTGGAAATTAAAGATTTATTTAATGGTAAAGCTTAACGAGTATTGATAAGGGTATACATACTCGAGTGTAGCGCATGCCATTTTGATTAAAGATGCATGAAATTTTAACCAGCAGGTAGATTAAGTAATTTAAATGCCAAAGGCTTAATAGGTTTTCAAAAACCTCCACTCTAGGCATTCCAACACTGTTTGCCAACAGCCCCAAATAATGCACACAAGGATCAAAACTGATGAGATTGTGACATTTCAGTACATTTAAATATCTTAATAAAACGCAGAAATAGTAAACCGCACGAGAAGATTAGTTTCATACAAATATAAGGGAAACGTCAGCGCATTCAAATTTTGCAGAATGCAGTTTTTTAAATTAATGAATTGCCATGATATTTCTAATGAAGACCACATTCCCAGGAATGTAACGCATGTAAATCAAATTTGACGTTTAAAGGGTTAAATTGACCTTTCATAGTCCTCAGTTGTTATCTATGCAAATTAATTTGCCCATATTTCAACCATATAAATCCTCTTAGCCTTGTGCTTTGAGCAAACAGAACCCACTTTCTTGTTACAACCAGAGGATCAGCAAACATACCAGCAGTAGGGTATGACCAAGTATAAAAATCCTAAAAGGAAAACACTCTTCCAACAACTGGCAATACCTACATGCAACTGTGGTTGCAGCAAACTGGCAGATACTGTTTCAAAACACCATCTGCGAGGTGTACAGACTCTCTGTGATCAAGCGTAGCCTCTTCTGCCTGTCCTACCCAAATAATCCACAAGAACCAGCCAGCTGTAGGATCTCTAGCCCTGTCTTTTTTTATCCAGAGACACACAGGCTGCTATAATCAGGCACATGGCTTTTTTCAGTCCTTACCAAAGGGAAGGAAAAAAAACCCAAACAAAACACACCAAATTCAATCTACTCGGTCGTGGTCAAGCATCTTGCAAAACCCCTCTGATAAATCACCCTGCATAGAAGCACCGTTTTCATTGGCAATAACACTTATCAATTAGACAAGCGATCGTAAGATCCAAGGATAATATTTTCCTCAGGAAACTGACCTATTAAAATTCCCAGCTCCGCAGCAATTCCTCTAATTCAGCAGATTTTTTCATTGTTTTATTTTGAAACAACGTATTTCAGTGATCTGCCTGGTGACAGTTAAGGACTAAGATTTAGGATGACATTGGAATAATTTGTTTTATAAATCTCCTTCACTTCTCTAACATAAACAGCTTTTCACAGAGATAATTTCAGCTGATGGGTGAACGCTGTGAATGATCTCTACCGATCAAATGTTTGCAGATTCAAGGTACAGCTGACAGTCATGAAAGCCAGCCCGAAGCTGTATTTCTCTTCGCTAAAAATGATCGCCCGTGCAGAGACCTGCACCCACAAAGCTGGTGACTTTCTGCTATTTCTATCCCTTTTCATTGAAACATCCAGTACTGCTGTTAAGTATCATCTCTGGCAGTTCCCTCGCACAAATTCCCCTCCCCCAAACATATACACAACAGAATTAGCATCCACGATCGCTCTGTACCCGTATCAGCTTGCAAATCACCCTCTATATTAAAAGAGAAAAGAAAAAAAAAAAAAAAAGAAAAAAAAGACTATCAAAAAACAATTAGCGTTTCCTCATTTAAAACCGAAAGAGCTGCAATAATTTCAACTCACCAGGCATCCTTGGATAAAATATACCACACTGTAAATGGCTCTCTCCTAAAAGCAAGCTTATTTAGGGCTCAGTGCCTCCTGTTCTGGAATGAACAGAGAGAAGCGAGGAGGGCCATCAGAACTGGCTGTGGCAGCGTAGCTGGAGGCAGGATGCTGGGCGCGTGCGTTTGCCAGGCAAAGACAGATGGAGAGCTGACACTCTGTATTGCACTTGGAGCAGAAATGTGAATGATGACAGGAGCACATGTGGCCTTGAACCCAGCCCTGTCTCTTCAGGCAGAACAATGACAGGGATGTGTGTGCAAATTATCACAACCCCGGCTCCCCTCAGCTGACTCCTTTTACTCTACCTTTCACACCAAGTTCCAGATGACCAAAGAATAGAAAGTAAAATGCAGAGTGATAAGCCAAACACTGAATTATTCATTTTTTTTCTTTAAAAGTTAACCCTTTCTTCTGCTGACAGCAATTAAAGAAAGAAGCATCGCTTCGAATCAGCTCTCCTCCAAAAGTGGAAACAAATTCATTCTTTATTTTAACAGCCATAATTTCGCACTCCATAGGACTACGTTTGTTTATTTAGCTGGAAATTCAAAACGTGCAAGAGGATATACGGGAGGGTCCCCCCTCCTCTTCCTCCCCTCCCCACACTTTTGTCATTATTGTGCTGTTTTACTGTAGTGAACAGAGTATCAAAATCACTCCCTTTCTCAGATTCTCAGTAGTATGTGTAAAATAGAACACACTTAGAAAGCAGACCACTTTTATTTTACTATAGCGCTTTTAACCCCCTGGGATTCCTGCATTGATACGTTCCAAACATTTGCAGCTTACTCTCCTTTACCTTGCATGGTGATCCATGGGGGATGAAAACAAAATCTTCCCTGTAAAGCTTTTTCAAAAGCTAAACAATCATGTCCTCTCAATTTCTGATTTTGCACACCCCTTAAATGTTTATCCTTCACATGAATAACGTATGCCTGGCTAGGTTCAATGCACTCTTCCCTATTAAGCTTTAATGGACACCATGATACATAAAACTACAAGTCTTTGTTATAGTGCTTTATCTAAAGCTGGCTATTTTCTTCTCAGCAGTCCCTCTTTAGTCCTTTGTAAAACATCTTTGCCTCTTAGGAGAAACATACGCCTGACTCGCGTGCCTTCTGTAGCACGTATAGCCTTGCACAAAATTCCAAGCACAAGGAAAAATGTCTTCTTTTTAAAACTCTCCTCCCATTTAGCACTTGCAATAGCTTCGCCCTTTAGTAACGAGTATTTCTCCGACAATTAGCGTGTAGGTCCTGGTTTTGACTTTGCCTTTGCAATATACATTTAAACACATATAGAACGGCAGTGGTTCTCACTCAGATCTTCAGGACCTGCATTCTTGTCAGTGCAAGACTCAGCCTTTTGTACTTATTTATGCATCCCCCTGATTTTGCGTTATGCCATCTTCTGCCTCTGCTACGCAGAAACAGCCCTGCTTTCAGGCCTTCCTCTTCCTTCCTCTAGCTGCCACAGAGCCTGATAAAGATCTATTTAGGAAAAGGACACACATGCGAAATTAAGCAAAAAATAACAACCCTTCCAATATCCGGGCTGAACTCATGAATATTTCTCACTTGAAGAGAATGAGTCACTTAATGTACTGATATTTCCACAATAATATCTTAAGGCTATTTAAGTGCCTCCCTTAAGCTTCGCTTAAATAGGAGAGAGACTCCAAACACCGGACTGGCAAATTCAAGAGGATCAAAGACGCGAAGGAGCAGGTCCCCTTGCCCCAGTAAACGCCCCGGCACTAGCAACAGAATGCATCTGCTACTTGAGGCAGGTCTTTTCTTCATCAGATATCTACTGTAATGAAGTTCTCTGTAATGGATTTTTTTGAGTGTTGGGAGAGCCCAAGAGAAACACCGAAACATGAAAACATTTTCATGACAGATCGCTTTCATGAAGGGGGGAAAAAGCGGAGGGAGGAAAGGGAGAGAGTAACAAGCAAAGTCTGTGCCACCGAGGCCTTTGGAGAATTTACCGTTCTTTTTGTTTTATTATTTGATGCACTATTTAAAACCAGTCACTTAGTATTGTATTTTCTGTGTTGTTTTTCTTTTTTAATGCTGTACTCTACATGAAAGGAAAAACATTTTCACAGTTGGAAATGCAACCTTTCATCAACATAGATGCAGCCTGAATCAGCTTCAGAGTAGAAAGTAACGTGTCAAAGGTATGACGCGTTTTAATAAAACCGAACAATATTCACTCTTAAAAGTACGTCTTAATATCAGTACATTGTAAATCCACAGACCACGGCTCACGAAATTGAACTTCCATATGCTGTGTGATTATGCATCTTTTTTCTGTGTGTAAAAAGCCTTTTTAAGCTGTTATCTGACTACAGTAATTGCCATTTAAATTGATCCACGTCAACAAAACCTGGATCCCTGGAGATTCTCACCTAGAAGCCTGCTTGTGGAAGGGGCTAACAGAATGCCTGTGCATCTGAGACTACTTCAGCATTTTCTCAAGCAGCCAGCTGCATGAATAGTTTTTCCTTCTCATTATTTAATACACTGAGGCAGGCTGCAACCCATTTGGCAGTCCTCCCTGAATAAATATCTGTGGATATTTATTCGCGTTCCCCACCCCACCCCCATTTTTAATGCAGTCACTTAAAGCTTGCCCTCACAGTTTTTGCACCAGGTCTGAAATTTTAGCAGGCCAAGCAAAGGCAGACAGCCCATTCTGAGAAACAGTTTTATTCTCCGCTAAGAAAGAAAAGGCAGTGGTTTTAACATAGGGACAATTCTGCTGTATCACAAGAGTCGGTATTGTGTGTCATACCAAAACGAAAGAGATATGAAGAGAGTGAAAAATCCGGAAGATAATCTTTGGCCAGTTTCTTTACGTTACGGTGCACATTACGCTACACCTTCCTAGGTGGGAAACAGCTCCTTCTTTGACAATCATTCAAAATACTTTACCAAATAATTCTAAATAATCCTTTAAAACTCTTTATTTTGAAAATGGGTAAAGAAGGCAAAACATCCTCCATATTCCTCTATTTTAAGGGAAAAGAAGACGACTTGAATGCAGTGGATGATATAGGGTCGCTAAGACATGGATCTGACGGAAAAGAGAAATTCCAAATGATCACCATTTAGAAGTACAGAGATTGCCTTTTGCGCAAACCTTGCTTAATAACAGGGACTGGAAGTCCACTGAAACGCATCTGTAGTTAATGAAAGCTCTCTATTAACAGTGAAGGAAGAATTTAACTCAAAGCTTTTCTGTAGGACTTCTCAACTTCCCGCTCTACTTATAGCAGACTGTTGTGATACATTGTGACTTCACACAGTGGGTATTAAGTGAGTTAATTCAAAGGAGCTGAAACCTCATTGATCCTAATTGAAAGCAATACACCCAACCAAATAGTTTTCTACCCCATCTGCTCTGGCCTGCCACCAGCTATTCAATACAAGAGAATTAATAGTTTCAGATATTCTAACCGACCCAATAAAAGCACTCATTTAAGCAGGACTGCATTAACAAAGTGAAAAACCAAGGGCAAAATGGGTTCAAATGGAGCATTTTACTCCTAGTTGGCTTTAACAAAGCTGAATAATGCTTATTCTGACTTTTTATGTGCAAGACTTGATAAACTGAATGAGAAGGCACTCAATGATCAGTCAACGAGCATTGATGAATGGTCATTAGGACCCCCCCAATCTCAGGGAAGGCCATTCCACAAAGTGGCACACCAGCTTGAAAGGGCGGACTCACTAATGTCCAGATTTCCCCGCTTGCTTGTTCCACTTTCACTTTCAGACCACTGGCCACCAAATGAGGCTGACATATTGGAAAATAATCTTTTATGGGCGAATGGTAAATAAAAATGGAGGCATTAGCTGGGCTTTCAAATTCAAATCTGCTAGTTTTGTCAGCCCCCAAACGTTTTGATTTTCCACCCAGCTGGAAGCTATTAGTGTTTTCTTAAGGCATCCCACTGACAGGGCAAACCCACCTAATGTGTGAGCTGTAGAGCTGATGGGGGGGACGACCACTTCTGGATGCTTTCTGAACTTTATTCAGTTGATTGTCCAACCAAAGTACAGTAGTAAAGATAACACATCTTCAGGAGAAGCTCACTAATTTCTTGATGACTGGTAATTCCTATCACCTGGTGCAACAGTAGTCCACCTAGGACTGCAATGGGTACCCTCAGTGCGGCTTTTTCCATGACATTGTACCTAGCCTCTGATGCTTTTCCTGCACCACCACAAAAGAGCTCAAGCTATTTCAAGAAAGGCACTTTATAAACTTCTCTTTGCTTGGAAACGGAATTAAAATATTCCAATAAGATATGTGCTTATCTGTTAGCAGTAGCTCTTAATGCATGCAACACAAAACATTTGCCAGATAACACTAAACATTTCCCTGAGCATTTCCTTATTGGCAAGGCTTTCTGGACTTCTGAAAAAAAAGACAAATGGGACCCTTAAAACATACATAGCTCCGTAAAACACAGACTAATTGAGATTACCCACACAGATACTGAATAGTTGAAAACTAGAGTCACCAAGCCGGGAAGAAACTATTCTTGGTTGTCTAAGAGAAACTGTTCATCATGTTACCTCCAGTACGGGATTAAATTCATTGGAGGTGAGAAAGCATTCGTCTCTTTTTTCAGTTAAGAAAACGTAAAAGTCGTACTATTTCAGCGGGAGGATTTCAAATTATCTGTTAAGAAAAAAAAAGGCAACCTTGGCAGTGGGTCAGACTTGGCAACCTAGACTGCCTATTGCTTTTTGATAAAAAAAGAACGAAAAAAAATCATTCTTGTTGAGCATTGCTTGAAATCCCAGTGGCGTTTCAGGTTTTAGAACAATAAAAACGTACATAAAGACCTATTGCAGGAGAAGAATAGTTCCACCAAAAATTAATCGACTCGGAATGGGAGGGCCAACATAGGCTTCAGGTTTTAAAGAACACATGATCTTACATAGTAAAATGTGCATTTTAGTAACAGCATTCACGTGGACTAACTCACATATGTGTACCTGGTTGGGTGTCCATTTCTTTCACTTGATGTGTGCTAAACCAAGTTTTACCTTGCATTATTAAATACAGTATTTTCTATAGTGTGGGTAAAGTAAATTAGAATTGACTGTTAATTTCTATCATCATTCAGATTCAAAGGAAATTACCACACCATCTAAGCATGAACATCACTGAAGCACTTTAGAAAATTTGATATTGATTTGATATTATTTCTGAAAGGACACAAGAAAATACCAAAGACGCCGTTTCACTGACAGGAGAAAGAACTCATTCAGTGTGACCCAGAGAAGCCTGGACAAGAATATCTGGTCCTGCTGATCTAAGGTCATATTTTAAGATCCAAAAAGAAACAGGGAAAAAAAAAAAGGGTTTCAAGCTATCAGTTGCTTTTTGACTTGAAGCTCAGAGTGTTTGTTCGTTTAACACGGGTAGGGAAACTCCTCCTGCTGTAGTATATTAACCCTAGTTTTGACCTCTAATCGATGTCTTTTCAATGTATAGGATTTTCATAATAAAGATAATGTGAGAGCATATTTGTGTGAAAGCGTATCTACCACCAGCCATAAATTCGAGCCTTGCATTTTTCTTTGTAACATGTCAATATTTGTGACACTAACTAAACATATTTTATTCATTTGACAAGGACTGTTACATTATATTGAAAACTTTTGTTTCAATGTCACCACCTCCCCGTTTTGACTGATGGCGAGTTAGTTTTGTTAAAACGCAAGGGGTGATAGCGTATGCTCCAGTGAACTTTCCCTCCTCTCAGCACCAGAGACAAAAACCTGCAGCTCTGCTCTGTGCTGGCAGCCATCTGGCCAGCTTTCTCTCAATGCCTGCCCCACACCACACTGCAGGCAAAATTTCAGGGCTCTAGAGCTCTGTGGAGCTATTCATGACATACCAATTTCACATTTTCTGCTTGTACGCTTGCAACAATAAATGCTAATGAGGACTATGAATGACATTTTTAAAGACAATAAAAAGGTCTCCAAATCCCTTGCATATGGAGACACTATTTTCTAAACTTCACCTTCTGTTAGGGAGCCATTACACTCTAAAGGAAAAAAATAACCTAAGGAGAACAATGAGATGATCAAAGCATAACCGAGTCCTTACGAATTCCAAAGAAAACAATGTTTGCAAAGCTAGCCTAATGACAGACAGATTTTATGCCGATGTGCAGCAGTAACACTTCAGCACAGGAACTCTCTTTTTCAATAGCACTGCTACTTCTCATCAGGGGGCTCAAGAATTGGGGGCGGGGGGGGAAGGCATAGCAAATCCTCGCTTTCACTGTTCACATATAACCCCACAAGCCATAGATTTGGACTTTTTAATTACTAATCTCTAGATGAGTCCAAGAATAAACTGTTATTATTAATTAATTTGGAATGCCTTGCTTTCACAGAGATTGCTGTGCTGACCAAGTGTGTCCAAGTGGAATACCTAATTTTAATGTTTTCTTTCCCCACATCTCCATTTTGCAATTCCATTGCTACCCTAAAAAAAAAAAAAAAAAAAAAAAAAGTTGCCTTTAGTCTTGGTACTGTGTTCTATATTTAATTAAAGACAGCTTCCTCTTA
Organism: Chroicocephalus ridibundus; assembly: GCF_963924245.1. NCBI lineage: Eukaryota > Metazoa > Chordata > Aves > Charadriiformes > Laridae > Chroicocephalus > Chroicocephalus ridibundus. The sequence goes on from NC_086285.1 coordinate 142,350,665, forward strand.
TTAACAAGGATTAAAAACACTTTCAGGAAAATCCACCAGGTGGAGCAAATACACAGCAATACAAAACATTTATTTATGCACATACTGCCATTTTCAACGGGGAAAAAAGCTTTATATGGAAATATTTTTACCTCTTGACCTCCCTTCCTCACCTTTTTGTCATATATTGATCAATTTGTACTTACTTACTACATTTATAATGGTAGAAAATCTTTGTTCAAAGGGGCCTTGGTACAAAGCTATTCTTGCTGATGACTTCCAATACAAATTTGCAAACCACAATAGTCATCAGATATATAAGGGAAATTAAAGAATAGTATTATTCGACATGTATGTACACACACACACACGTATATGTATTCAGCAATATCAGGATAACGTGCTTGTAAAACAAACCAACAAGCATTCAGAAAATAAAGCTTAGTCTTACATCAGGCAGCAAAGTCTTTATGCTGGTCTCCACTATAACGGTCTGGAAACCAGACCCTCCTGCAGGCCCTGTTCTGTGTTTATATACATGGTAGTGCCAGTAACATCACAGCAGTGGCGTTGTACTGTATGTTGGTGATTACTGTTAATGCCTTTTTTTTTAGTATTACATCCGTCAACTACTAAGCATGAAGGAGGACTGTAAATAAATATTTGAGCACTTCTAAGACAGCTAAGCATTATTTTCTCATTTAAATTATTTGCTTTCCAGAGCCAGGTGAGAAAGCCACTTCTTCATCAAATATTTTAACTTTCCCTGATGAATGAGATGGTCTAATAGCATGAAGGCAGGGGGGCACCTTTTTACATGACAAGAACTAAGTCTTAACAGAAAAGTGGTTATGGATGAGTCTTCTCACAGTTGTAATAGGACAACCCACTGGCAGACACTGTAATTGCTAAAATGGCAAAGCAATATTACCAAGTGAACTGCTCTAATGCAGTTCAGTGTCTGGAAACACAGCAGAATTCAGTACACAGACTCATTCAACCCTTGATGATGAAAAAGCATTATTGTTTCTGAGTGACAAAGGGAAGGTACTGATTTTAGCCAAAGAAATATTTTTCTTTCCATTGTTTCCTTAGTTACACCTTCCAGCGCATTTTTCCTCTTACTTTTCCACTCAGTGCCCTCTGTCTTCTCTCTGCTCTCATGCCCACCTCTATGGTCGTGATTCTGGGGCCATCTCCTCGCTCTGCTACACACCTCCCTTCCCCAATTCACTACATGACTTGTGTCTTCTCCCGCTGCCTTGGACACTCATCCTTTCCTGTCTCTGGTAGCCCTGAAAGCTAGAAGTTGTTCCAGAATTTGAAGCTGTGTGTGCTACCGTAAGTGTTACCTGCAATTAACACATCAATGTATGACCAACAACCAGCAAACACCACTTGAACACTGAGGGACAAACACTGTGACAGTTAGGTTGCCACTCCAAAATTGAGCCAGAATGGGACTTACTTCATGTTGTGCAATCGGAGGAGCACACCACACTCCCTGGAAGCACAATGTGTTGATACAAGCTTTGTGTTTTCAGTCTGACCCAGACGAATCCCACCACAGCTAAGGAAAATTAACATACAAAATCTTTTCTTCTTTAGGAACAGGGAGGAGCCTTGAGGAACGCAGGCCTTTAAATATCATTTCATTTTATCTAATTGTGTTGTACTCCACATGGTGCTTTATTGTAGCCATTCAGAAGAGAAGCAGGAGAAGAATGCAGAGGTGATTATGAAGTGGAATTTCATACCAAGAGCAAATTACACCACTTCACACTAGGAGAACATCTGCCAAGAGCAGCAGTAAGTGCTTGGGCACAACGCAAGGTGCCAGTTTTAATAAAGCCCGAACCAGCTTGGGAACCGTTATCCACAAGAACTTTCGTTAAGCAAGATTGTCACTGCAGAGACTTGTGGAGATGCCCAAGTTAAATATTTTTTCAGTTTCAAACATAATGCTGATTTAAAGCCATTATCTCTGAGGGATTTTTGAGGTGACAACCATGGATTAAAGACTATCATTTTCTGCCATTTTCAAAGAAGCGCTAGACACTCAATGGGTGGGAAGAAAGGCAGTGTGGTTACTGTCATCAACACACGCCTGTTCAGAACTTTCTTTTACTATGCTGCTGGTTGAGATGGGCAGTGGTTGGCTAGAGGTCACGGACAGTTCATTAGATTATGAACTCTGCAAAAAAACATAAAGGCTAGTAAAACATTAGAAGACATGACTTATATGACATATAAAAGTTTAGCTAACTTCCCTATGTATGTACAAAACCGACAGGAACATGACACTGGTCACAATGCATAAACCGTCTTTTTTTTCATCCTGTAGATACAAGCAATGCTTACTTCAACTATGGCTTCTTTACAGTATGACAGGATAAAGGCCTTTAAAACTACATATAAGTAATTCACTTTTACTTAAGGGTTCCTTTACACCAGAGTAGTCTAACTAGTTCATAATGAAGAAAAGGGCCTGATTTTAAAGGTGAAGGATTATGTGTATATTTAAGAGTTTATTAGATGACTATTATCGATCTGCTACACTGTAACAGGTCTTTTGTTGCACCATCCCCTGCAAATCCTTCTTAGATGGAGGATTAGTGGCACAATAGATCATAATGACTCTTTTGGTCCCACTGCACTACCACTGACTCCCAGCTGCACAGGCCCACTGAAAGCTGCCTTCTCTTATGAAGGGTCCCCTAAAACGCTTACCTGGTAATGTCTGTGTGCAAGAAAATAAAGTATGCCCTTAAATCTGTACTACAAAATCCTAATGAAATATCAGCAGGGAAAATATAAGTTACCGCTCAAACGTTTTCGATCTCACCTACAAACTACCCAAAATCATTTGCACGTGAAAATGTCCTCCAAGACTACAGGCATAATAATTTTACAGACTGGACCAAAAACATCAGCATAAAAGAAAACAAAAGCATAGTTAACTTTCAGCTCTCCCTTTTCCACTCCTACAACCACAAATATCCTTCTTGGACCAGCTTCTGCCCACAACAATAAAAGGCAATAGTCACATGCTATGCTCATTTTTTCTGCAAAGTCATATTAATTATGTTCCCTCCCTCAACTACTCGTACCTTGTGATCTTAAATTCTGCCAGTACAACTATTAACAGCACTGTGCTATAAGACAGGGTATTAAAATTATTCAAATAAGAGTTCTATTCTTCACTTATCATTCAAACAAGAAGTCATACTTTAATTTTTCACAAATCAAAAAAACCCCAAACTTTCAAGACTTTCACCTAAATGAACATTTCAGTATCTTTCAGTTACGACCTCGAGCTTTACATCCCAATGAACACTTTCCATCTACAAGCCTGAACCTGACCAGGGCACAGAGCCCTGCCTCAGGCACCCGCACCTTCAGCCTGTTGAGCGACCTCAATAAACAGCAGCTATGAAGAGCAAAATCTATAACTGACCCTATCCCAACATTTTAAAATTAAACACCAAGCTGGACACCTAAGAAAATCGCATGAATAATGAGAATGGAAGCGTTGATAGCTGCCACCACTGTTTTAACAGGCCATGCCAGAACAAACACTGGCTTGGTTTTATTCCACAGCATGCCAAGCATGCTGCAAAACGAAAAACTTAAAATGCCAAGAATGACGATTATGTTAAAATTAACATTTTCATAAGTTTATTTGCTGCATAGCATAAACTCCACCTGAAAGAATTTGTTTCTTGGAAAGATTTTACCTCTAAAAATAAAAGAGGCTGAGCAAGGGGAGAAAGAACAAAGTAAAAGGAAAAAGACGCGAATTCAGAAGTGAAAGGGTTAAGATGTTTTGTTTCGGTCAGTATTATACCCATGCCAGAATTACAAGGGAAAGACTAAAAAGAGCCAATTTTTTTTTATTATTATTATTCTTTTAAAAAAAAAAAAAAAATCAGGCCTATCTGTCACAGGGTTGTCCGGGCTGGAAGAACCGGCAGGAACCTCAAATTCCTGACCAAACCCTCTTCCACACAATGCCTCCTGAATGGAAGGAACCCAGGCCCGGCAGAGATAGCCCGCTGTCAGGAACCAGCCCTGACGTTTGCGGACAGACGGGGCTGGCCTCGCAGGATGTCAGAGCAGCAAACTGCTGTTTGAGATACTGGGTTTTCACACACTCCCAGCCTGGATGTTTTGCTCTTCAGGTAATTAAACAAGGAAACGGGGCTGATGTGTACGAGTCTGACCCCTGCGCCGCGGCTCCGCGGTTCTGCAGATCAACTTCCGCACCAACCGCCCGGAGCATCAACAGAGTCCTCTGCTCCCGCTCTCCGCCTCTCCCACTCCTGACACCAAGCTCTAAAACAAATCCTCCTGGAAATCTCTGCTGCTCTCTACTCCTTTTTTTTTTTTTTTCCTATTGAAGAAGGGCTAAATTACTTGCTCTGTTCCACACGCCTTGCTGCTTTCTCATAAAAAAGAAGGGTAAACGTAAAGAAATGGGTACTTTCAGGTAGCTGTTCTACAGCCATTCAAAATATCAAATGGGGGGGGGGGGGGGGGCGGGGAAGAGACAGAAAGATGAGGCAAGGAATTCCCAAATTAATGCTTACGTTAAGGTCATCACTCAAAATGAAAAAGATCCTGAAAAGGATTTCTGATTCATCCAACCAACTGCCAGACATTCACTTATTTGGAAATAAAAATATTCTTATTTAAGTGTTATTGAAGAGTCTTTGTCTTAGATGATGACATAAATCATAGAATCAGGCATTAGAAAAATAGACCACTGTTTTCTCTCTCTTTTTCCCCAAATTTAAGAAACTGGAAAAGGCAGGCGTTACCACCTATACTCAGTGAAAACCCTACACAGGCTGCTCTATGACTGACCTAGTTTTTACGCTCTTTAAAGGCTATTTAAACAAAAATGATTTTTAAAAAAGGTAACACATTCCCACTTCTTTCTGAAAAATCCACAGAATAGACTATCGGCTGAAAAGAGAAGAGCCCAGAAGAAAGAGGAGTACAAAAGCATGCCTGCTTGTCTGTGTTCAACACAAAGAACATTAAATGAAAACAACTGGCATGCCGCCAAATTCCTATACAGGCAAAGAGATTCAAATAAATTGATTTCACGCATCACACTGACCTGGGATCAGTGAGCAGTGGTACAATACACTCGCTGCTCCATGTGGGGCAAAGCCCATTAACGTTATCAGAGCCACACTACATTACTACCAAGGAGAGGAGGGAGGGGAGCGCGGGGGGGAGAGAGAACCCAAACTCTGCAAACTCAGGGAAGAAAATCACTTTGAAAAAGGAACTTCAGCTTCAGCTGGTGTGCTTGGTTTCAGTTTACTGATAAATATATGATATTGTCAGAGCTCGTCCTCTGCTCACCTCAAAGGTTTCAAAGATCGTATTTTCAAATTAAAATAAATACTAATGTCTCACACACACACTCCCCTTACATTCACCGTTGTTCTCAAACTCAGGTTATTCTCTGTAAATTTCCTCCCTTCCCCATCCGCCAGCGTTTTATATAGATTACGGGTTATTTTCTTTGTACTTCAAAAGCTGGATTCCTGCCCAGGATACTCTTACTGGCTCAGAAAGTAAACTGGAGAAATTGGCCACCGCTCTCAACTGGACCAAATCAACCTGACCTACAGAGAAAAACGCCTTGTTTGCAAGGCAGCAACCAGCAGGGCCCTGGTTCCCTTTGCAGAGTCACCCAGGCAATGCTCCCTCCTCGCGAGGCATTCTCTCCAAACCAGCCCATTTAGAATTTCGCTTTCTTACGAAGTGTGAAGTAACCCCTGTGTGCCATGGAGTCTCTTCTTGTCACCCCGACTTTGTTGTTCATTAAGATCTCCCACACTCCAATCAAGAGCAACGCCAGCAAGCCACAGGTGTGCGCCACATGAACAGATGAAAATCTGATTGTGAGCTGTGTAATGACAACTTGCTGTCTATAATACACTCATCCCCTTTTGCATCTGTTATACGTTAGACGGGGAGTTTATTATTTAAATTGCACTCTTTAAGATACAGAGGTAAGCAAACAATTGTTTTGAGGGTAAAAAAGGAAACCAAAAAAAGAAGACTTTGCAATAGCAAAAGACGGATGGGGATGCACAAAAGGGACCACAAAAGCATAGGCAGGTAGTCTAATGCTACAAGAGGCCACTGCTTCCAGGAGGCGACAGACTCAAACACCTTTTATTTTGCCTTTTATTCCATTTTGGTTCTTTTTATTCCATTTTGGTTTCAAATAGTAAGCCAAAACTCTTTGGGCACAGCAAAGTCCATACATATTAAGTTAAGCTGTTAAGAGTGCTATAGCCTCAACTCTAATCACTCATCCAAATTTCAGTGTGGAGCTCCTTGGCCATTTAAGACTAAAATTTTTGAACATGTTACACACACATATATCCAGATGTAGGGACCTTACCCAGGCACCTCATTTCAAGTAAATGTCAACATGGGAATGCCCAAAGATCTTAACAGTTCCTAACCACTGCTGATCACTCTCTTCATTATAAAGAGCTGCAAAGCAGTTTTGGATTATCTTCCTCACCAAGATGAAAACTACACAATATCATTAACTCTGTAAGTCGTGTTATAGAGAGGCTGTTTGTTTTGGTATAAGGCTACACTGATAGAGCTACACAGTAAAGGGAATCATTTAGTACACAGTGACTTCACAACGGCAGAGATGTGCCTGCACCCAGGTGATACAGGCAGCCTGACCTGCGTGACAGTTAACAAGACGGACAACCTGCAGCTCCCTCCCCATTTATTTCAGCAGTACAACCAGATCATTTGGACTTCATAAAGATGAAGCGAATTTTAGCGTTATTAATTCCCTCTTTCTATAAAAATGAATAGTATTAGATAGAAAACATGCCTTTCTCCTAAGTTGTAGGAAATTTCCATCATCTTGCACGTGCTCTGACAGCAATAAACCACAATAAGCTTCCCATTAGTATGCCAGCACTGCATGCTTCCGGCATGAAATCTTTACTTTTACATTTATTTATTTTTAAAATCCTTTATGAAAACCCATATGGCAAAAGAAACCAACCAACAACAACCTGTATGGGGTACACTTGCAGTTTGAAAAACAGACTGTAGATAGAAGAAAGGAGAATTAAGTCAGAAGCTATGCACTGCTAAATTAGCAAAATAAAAACGCACGAAGAAACCCTGCTAAGATTATTCATTCTTTCCCAATGCTGCCTGTATACAGGAAGGTCCCGGAGAAGCATTTACTTGTTTTAAACTGAGCTAGGAACTCGGATTAGAATGCAAATTAATTTTTAATAGGATTTAATTTTTTTAAAGCGTGTTCACACCGGTGCACAAAACCTCAGCCCCGGCTCCCCACCACCACGCGATGTGCAGAGCCTCCTGCTGGCTCCCTCAGCGCTGCTCCATCTCCTTCCCACGCCCCACAGACAAAGCAGCAGGGGCCACAGTGTCTCGGGTGGGGAGGCCAATGACATGATCAAGGCCTAGCTGCCTTTAAAACTAAACGCAGCACAGCCTCGAGTACTCAGACACCGTTCATTTTATTTTGGTATCATACTCTATCAAAGCTATGTCTTAGGCGAAATGGTCCAACACGGAGAAAGAAAAGTATCAGGCTGTTGCAAAGCCCTTAAAATCAGTTTAGTAGTTTCTTGCCATCCAGACGCACCATTTTAGGAGAAAAAATGTAGTTATAGTAAGACAGCAATGGAAGTCATAGGTTATCTAGAAGTTTAGTTCTGCCACAGCAGACTTAATTTTCCAGTATGGTAAAAATATTTGCACACAAGAAACAGAAATATCCCTTCTGAATATCATCTCAATCAAATTTATCACAGATTCACAAAGCCATGAGTTTACCAGAGGCTTCCACTAAATTACAAACACAACCATTTTGCCAATGTGATTACAACTGTCCCTTAACCCAGCTGCAAGTACTGTTCCAATTCATAGTTCAAGAAACTGAACTTCATTATTTTCACAGCCAAATAATATTTACATGCCAGATAAAGAGCACCTATGTCATCAAAAATACAAAAAAAACCCCACAGTTAAAAATTTCACATATATGTATTTTTAAGCTAAGGAAGATTTTAGAAAAGTCATCAATGTTGGATTTTATTGTTTATGTTGTATTCTTTCTTGGTGGTATTAAAGTAAGACACGACCTTCATTGATTTAGGCAGACTCTTTGGAGGCTAAAGGGAAAGATTTTTTTTTTAATTGCAGTTTACAAGGCAAGGTACAGTCATTAAAAATAACTTCTAAACGCTATGCACATTACAAAATCAAATATTTTTTCTGTTCCTTACCTTGACAAAATTCAAGGTTCCCTTTTTTCCGGCAGTCACCTATCACTAAACTCAGTGCTCTCCAAGTGTTTCTTTTGACAGATATCATTCTCCACCAATCGCTCTGCTAATTTCCTCTTTCCTTTTCTGACTGGGACAGATATTATGTTCACCAGCCCAGAGATCAATCTTTTCTATTGACAACAACAAATGAAAAAAAAAAAGAAAAAAAAAAAAAAGAAGAAGCACATATCACAGCCAGTTTGAAGCACCACACCCCTTCATTTGCATGATAATAGCAGTCTTTTAAATAAAAAGGGAAGACAGAAACGCTATCATTCTAAAGCAATTACCCATATTTTCTTAGTTAATATAAGGCAGTACTTTAAAACTGTATTAATTCTTTGACAAAGGCTGTTTCATAAGTTGCTCATTTAAAACAGTTGACATACAGAGGGCAACAAACTAAGGGCAGCCTGTATTCTACCGTGAAAACACCTATTAGCTAATTCTGTAAAAATGCTTGGTTTAAAACACATTCATATAATATAAAATATTACATACTTTACCTGGTTCAACAGAAGCTCTAGAGAATCATTTATTAAATGAACATGGTTACTAAAAACAGAGAACTTGCAATTTCACATTGCTCTACTAATTTGGATTTGCAAGTTGTAACAGCAAACACATTTAAACAAAGGGAGATCAAGAAGCTATTGATATATTTACAAATCCTCCTCCCACTTTTGAAAAGGCAATTTCCCTCCCACTCCAGCACCTACAAAAACTGTTTATTTGGGTTACACAAATACTTTGTCATTAGTATGAGTCTGTATTACAGCGTTGTCAGTTTTTCCAAGACATTAATATGCTTTTCAGGGGTTCGTAATTATGTCAAGGCAGAAAGCTTTTCAGAGACAGGCACACACAGTTACGTACATGCTTCAATCTGCATCCACTATTCAGGTATTTCGGGACATAAAGTTAAGCATGCATAAGGAACTGGTCACAGCTGCATGCATCTAACCAAGAACCCAGGCCCAACCCTCTCCTGGACTAGATCTTACTGAAAAAAAAAAAAAAGAAAAAAAAAAAAAAAAGTATCACCCAAGGGCATTTGCAAAAGAATACATTTGTGTTTGTGCTAGAAAATGCAATCCTTCCCACAAACAAGCACCCTCCTCAAATCAAAACAAACCTTCCCAAGTTAAGGTTACAGAACAAAGGAGTTCACCACTCAAACTCCCTTCTTTCCCATCTTCGTGGTTGGACATTTCCCGCAGCCCTTGTGCAACCCAAAATTCTACTGACTTCAGTGAAAACGAGAGGCATGTAAGGACTGCAGGACTCTGCCCAGCATTTGGCAACTGTGAAGTTTTCAATATGACACAACTACCTTTGGCATGGGGAAAATAATCTCCAAAATATGGTTAGGACTCCCCTACTTGGGTGCAACAACTGATTTTCTAAAATGGTTTTTATTTTTTATTAAATTCGATAGTTGTCACCATGTTCTTACATAGGCAATAAAAATGACCTCTCAGTTGTGCCTTATCATGAATTGTGTATTTTTCAATCGTCCAGACTTTTGCATAACACTTTACACTTCCATAAATGCATACAATATTCCCTAAATTGTTATTCTTTGATCTGATTTTTATGGCCATAAACTTCTGCCCCTAACAAAACTGAAAAATCCTTCACTGACCAAGTGACCCTATTAATTTCACTGAGATCATTTAAACATCAAGTTTTCTATTGAGTGACGATAGCATAGTCTGGTTGAAATATGGACTTACAGTGGAACATTAAAGTAACATCATATTTTGGATTCAGAATTACACACAGCCACCATCTGTAAAGATGTATTCATGTTTTGTTAACCTTTACTAATCTGGCCACTAGAAATAATTATGGTCAAGTATGTTAAATTATGTAACATATAAGAATTCAATATTTGTGTCTGCTGAATAGCATACTCCTTTTTCATGTCTGGTAAAAAAAAAAAGTTCTTACTCAAAAAAAAAAGTACCCATCTGTCGTCCACTTTACAATGAAGACATCACTTTAACTTACTACTCTTCCTTTGTTTCAGCCCCACGTTGATTTTCTCTATATGCCACATTTTCCAAAGTGATGGATGCATTCTGCTATACCCATTTTATGCTCATCTCCTTTTTTAAATTTATTTTTGCCTCCTGAATGGTAAACTGCTGTTGTTGTTCGAATATACATGCAAAACTGTCTAAAGTCTGAACTTCACTGAAAGTAGAATGCCTCAAACAATTTGTAGTCTTACAAGAGTGTTATAAAAAAGGATCAACATGTTGTATTACCATGGAAATTTTGAAAAACATACTTTCCCAAACAAATATTACTTTTTCTCAATGGTATGAAGTAATGAAAACCACATGTGTAAATCTGCGATCCGTGCAGTAGTTCAAGCTGCAGCTAATAGAAAATACAGGGAATGAACTCTGCCATATAAAGGATTCTTGTTACAGAAATATAATGTGAAAACCAGATGCAGACAGAAAACCTTAATCACAGATGGGAATGTAATCACTGGCATACAGAATACTTTTTTGATCAATCTCAACCATATGAGAAATGTATTTATTTTCTAAGGAATGCAATAACTCGAGAGAGTCTTCTATTTGAATTCAGTTAACCTCATATTCACAGTGCTTTTATCTTATACGTGGAGAGAAGGGGGATATAACCTGAGCCAAGATTTTTAGAAGAGCCATTGGCCCTGGCAAATCATTCTTGTATCAGCTTATCTTTCAAGGAATTAATAGGATGTAAAGACTACAAATATCAGGATCAGACTCAAAAGAAATCAACCATTATTGCACTTCCTAGTTACTGCCAGAAATCCCTTCATCACCTAAGCACTTCTCTGGTTAAATTTTTCCCTTAATATGTGGTTCCTCAGAACTACAACGCTTAAGAACAGCACACTGTTGCGCTGAAGTTCTGCAAATCAGAACTGGAGTCCTACACCAAAGTATCTCCCTACTCCTTTATAAAACCTGAAGAGTCATCAGTTCAAAACAAAGTTTACTTTGGGCTTCCAACTGCTGGAAGTCCCAGTGAATGCTCTCCACCCACACAGTTCGTGGGTGTCAGCGGGAAACAAAGGACGGCAGCACGCTGCAGTTATCCGGTCACATCAAGTGTCTAAAAGGCGGGTTGCCTTCTACCAACTACCCAGACCAAGGCAGGACCAAGTGTTCAAGGCCAGGCTGGATGAGGCTTTGAGCAGCCTGGTCTAGTGGGAGGTGTCCCTGCCCATGGCAGCGGGGTTGGAACTAGATCTTTAAGGTCCCTTGAAACGCGAACCATTCTAAGATTCTATGACTCTATAACTCTGGCCAGTTTTCATTGCTGGTGACATTTCCGCTCAGCTTCTAAGACATGGAAATACTACAGTAGTAGTAAACTCCTTCTCAGGTGAAATATGGAAATTGCCCTTAAAATCTGAAAAACAGGTTCAGAATTCAGGTCATTGATATGCTACCAGCAGAATTTACCTACGCTGTTACAAAGGCACAGCATCTTCAAGCAACTCCTACAGTTCATCAGCCAACTCATGTACAAGTTACATTTGCCTAAATAAATTCTACACCTGGTGATTGACCTGGACTGTTACGTTAAACTGCAACATAAAAAAAGCTTCTGCTAGGAAATAAAACTTAAGAAAGAAAAAGCATTCAGAGATAACAGATCTACACGCTCTTTCTTGGGCACTAGCAGTGGTAGTTTACCTCCTGGCAGTTCCTGATCCCTGGAGGTACCCACTCTATCCAAGGATACTGCAGCTCTTTACACAGCACTGTCTGACCGTCACAGTTCACAACTGAGCTTTTTAAGGTAACCCAAAGATGGTATTCATTTATTTTAATAGTACTAAATAATATAAACCACAATGATTTGGTAGCTGTTACACTGGAGGATAAAGGGAGTGACAAAAGCCTTTGACGAGCACAGGGCAGGCAGATTCTCCCTCTCTCTTAGAGCCTTTAAGTTCCATTACCATCATCCCATCTTAGGTATCTGCATTAAGAGGACACAGGCTCTTCAGTACCCTACCACAGGACTCCCAGCAATGGCTCATCAGACCAATTCTGCTAAAGTTCCTGTAAATGCGCTTCCTTAATTGAATGCCTGTATGCTAGAGGAAATTCTGATGAAAATACCTTGATTCCACCACAGCAACAGAAGTTTTTTTAAACCATCTTGTCTCTTCTACCATTTAACTTTAAATTTCTGAGACTGCAGCATCGATAGATAGTGCAGAAGTCAACATTTAACGCTAAAGTAATACGGGCTGGATATACTTGTCTTATTTCTAAACAAGCACGCCTAGATTAATAATAAACTTTGGCCAGATATATATTTTAATTTGCATGTTTTTCATATAGCATCATCATCATCATGTGTGTAGAGTGCTAAAAATGGAGTGAAATCTTCCAGCTGTAAAACAGTTCCACGTGACAAAACAGAGAGAGATCCTGAAAACTCCTGCTTTGTGTCATGTGTGAGCGTGTGTGCCTGTGTCTTTTTTTTTTTTCCCCTCTCATCTAATTTCATCTGCAAGAGACTGTCCCTAGAGGACAAGAGAAGAGAGAACCAATTATATCCAGAGGTTGGTTTCTCCAAAATGAAGGCATCTGTTCCATGCCAACGACTTCCACATGGAAGAAAAACAGAACTTTGAAGGCATCTGCGTTCATGGTTGACAGTCGCAGATCTTAGGGTCTACTGTAATTGCCCAGCTGCAAACATGATTTGGTTGCTGCTGTTGTCAGCTGATCGCCTTGCACTGAAAAGAAGGGAGCTTAAATAGCAAATAGCTGTATAAAAATCAGATATTCTTACAGAATACCGACACCTTTTCCCTTCTGAAGGAGGTATTTTTCCTGGTACAATGGGTTTGATGGAAGTAAATTGCAAAGCGGTTTAAAAAAGAACATTTTACAAAATATTCTGCTTTAAAATGCTATTCTTTAAGTAACGTACAAGTCCAAGCACAATGTGCTCATTATTTGTTAGTATTTCAGGCTGATATTTTTTAAGAGTGATTCAGAAACCAATATGATTCACCAGCCACATAATCCTGCAGCCCACCTTATTTGGGCAAGTAGTCTCACTAAAACCAAGAGTACACCTGAGCAGAAACTCAGAGTTTTCAGCAAAAATGCACATGGCAGTATGACATTTATTACTGAACTCGCGTCACTTCCAACATGAGTGGACTCTTTCCAAAAGAACATTACTGGTAGTTCAAAACCTGGCTCACAGCATTGGGTGCAATACTTGCAGCAAGATACTCCGCAATACTGTGTGTCTTCACTGTTAAAAAAAATCAAGCAAACAGTTAAAAAGAAGCCCATCTGAAGTAGGAAGCCCCTAACTGATTTTCCAAAGCACAGCACTGAGTGCCTCTTAGGGATCCAAGACTACTGCTGGTGAAGTTGCAACCAAGAAAATTAAAACCCAACTGGCCTAACCAGGAAATGTATTTGCATTCCCTATTCTCCACTCACCAGATAAAAGTGGATCATAGTTTCCAGAAATATTTCATGTACCTCATGAGTTTTTGTGGTTTTCTTTCCTAGAACTTCTATCAACACCCTGAAAGAAGAACAATGCTGTATGTTAGGGAAATACCTTTTGAATTATTTTATTTATTTTTTTTTTTAAATAGAATTCTTTCTTATTCTGCTGGCTTCCAGCTGCAATCCCAAACACATTCTGCAGTAATGGCATTCAGCCCTTCCAGGCCAGGTAGCCACACAATTTAGGAAGGACAGTAAGGATTCCTGCACAGTTTCCCTTGCCTGGCACATATCTCAAATTATTATGAACGCGTGAAGTAGGGAACCTGGGGGGACAGGGTGGGCCTAACACTTCCTGACCACTTCTAATTTGCCTCCAGGAAGGACAAGAGTTGGGCACGAGGACAATTAACACAGCCACCTGCTTCCTGTGACCTCCTGGGGAGCAGACACAGCCACTGATGACTTGCTCTGGCAATGTCACTGAGGTCCTGCCCATCCTTCTCTTCCCGGAGAAGCTACGGGATAATAAAAACAATAGCGACCAATAATAGCTCTGTTAGAGGAAAAATTTAGGCCTGGACTTTAAAAATAAAATAAATAAAATGCAGTAAGAAAATTAACATCAAAACCTCCCATGAATTTCATGGAAGAGGATAGGACAAATCTCTGAACCTGGAAGGTCAATTATACATTGATTCATTCTTTAAAACTACTGTAGCTGTACACTTCTTTGGAAATTTTTGGAGCAGGCAGCTGGCTTAAACACAGCTTATGCAGCTCTTGGGACGCAGAAGGTGAGAATTCTGGTCCCACAGACTCAACTGTAACCTCTGAGAATATTATTACAGAAAGAATAGACTTTTTTCTCTCCTTTATATGGAATTCTTCATCAGGTATGTCTATCATTTACAGTTCAAAGAGAATGACTTACTTTACCTGAAGACCTAAGCTAGCCCACTTAACCTTACATAAGATAATGCCATTAGGGCTCTATCTGGATCTAAGTCTCAGAATCATTCCAGCAAAGCATTATTAAGATCACAGGTGTGGGATGGGAACACAGAAAGTCTGAAGGTCCAGATCCTCAGACTGGTGCTTCAACATAAGAAACACCATCTTCAACGGAACTGGGCACGTGAACACCATGGAAGACCTGAGCTCCAGTACTTTTAATTCAACGTTTACAAGCTCTGCTGACCCCTGGAGTTGCATTAATTTATCATGGGGCACATGAAATGCATGTAACATTCGGAAACTAAGCTAGGCTATTCCGTTCAGTACAATGGTCTCCTTGCTCATCTGCAGCACGCTTTAATACAGGTTGCAGCATGCTTTTCCAGCATTAAGTGGTTTGCCAACGAGCTTTAAAAATAATAAATAGTACAGTCATGAAACAGCTTTTGCTTAATGGTTCCTAGAACTCTGTGACTTCACTCACTAAAATCGCTTCTATAACATTACCCTTAAATACTTCTAGCGATGCCACCATTAAAATAAAATAAAAAATCATCCTGGCACTACCATCCATTGATAGCACACCCACAGGTGCCATTATCCCTAAATTTGCTGGCAGCTTTCTCTGGCACCACTATGCTTTAATGGCTCTGGCAACAAACCCACCTGGATTGTCACTGAAAGCACTCCTTTGGAGCACTCTTCCCAAATATCCTTTGCAGCAGTATCATTCTGTCTCCTTTGTTGTACCCTAATCATCTCATTTTCTGGCAATAGCCTCACCCTCTCTCACTTTCAAAGCCTGAGCTGGTCTAGGGCAATTCTCTCTTCTTGAACTGGTGTAATTCAGTGTTGAGATGCATTTTCCAAGAGGATTTCAGGACAGTATCTTTGCTGCTTAGGTTGGGTGTTCACGTGCATCCCAGCTTTAAAATTCATTGTATTCCATCCTAGTAACACAACGTGACCAAACCAATGGGGAAGCAAAGCACAGGTACAAAACCCCACATAATTCGATGCTTCATAACAGAAATTGTTAAGCCTTGGGACTACCAGAAGGCACACACAGATTTACTAAGCGTGCCACCCAACCTGTCATGACAGCATAAAGAACCAGCATCCTGATACTGCCATTACAGAAGTAAATGAAACCAAAACCAGAAAGCGTATTCTGGAAAATAAATCATAATGGGAAAAAGTGGAGAAGTTTTGGGGGTTCGCTTGGGGCGTTTTGCCCAAGCAATTTAAAATTACACCTGGGCCACATCCGAAAGGAGCACCTGTGTGGTCATCATCAGAAATCAAAACATCTAGTCAGTAAGTCTCCAAAAAAAAATGGCTAGTGGTAATGACTACTACTTACGCAAATTGCATATTAACATCCAACAAGACAGACATACATAAGCCGCCTAAAGCAACAAAAGTAACTACAGTCTTGTACAATTTGTAATGGTCATGCAACCATCTCCCCAGATGCTTGTCAAAATTCCTCGGTTTTACTCACTGCATCAACCTGGCTTTTCATAAATTATACCTATTTTATTATCGACTGCCACTGCATGCAGATTAATTCCACTCCACTAGGTGGAGTCTTCTGTCTTTCCAGGCAGCAGTCTAATTTCCGAAAGAACCTATTATCCTCCATGATCTTTGGATACTTACTTGATTGTAATATAAGCACCACAGTCTACCTGTCTTGACGGACAGAAAAGTGGCAATGAATCAAACAACTTCTTTAAATGACTGAAGAACTCACAAACTATTCCATGAATGATCACATGCAATATGTGATCACTCAGGAATACTGTCGCTGTACAGTTCTGTACAACACAAGTGTGCTCCTATGATGACTAAATTCAATAAATAGTACTAAGTAAAAAAAAGTATCACTTAAGTAAGTCACCATATCACACATGCCCAAAAACTACATATAAACAAAACCAAGTTGCTGAACTTTCTTTTAGACTATCTAGGATGCCCTTCCTTTCCAGGCATCCCAAAATGTGTTACAGAAGATGAAAGGGAGCATGAAAGAATTTCTTTCCATATCCACATTTCCATTCACAACCACTGCAGTTAAATATGGCAACTATTCAATAGGAACGGCAAAACTGCATGCAGCATTTTTGGCAAAGAGTAAGAAAAACAAGAGCACTCCCATGAATGTGTTCAGAAAATTTAGATAAGAAAATCTGGATACCCTACATCCAGCTATAATCTTTCTTTCGGGGCTGGACTCTACCCCAAGCGCTGTAAAAAGCGCTAAAAAAATCCCATGACCAAAGCAAGAAGTTCCTCGGTTTAAAAACTCTTCAGGCAGACAGCATCTCCACTAACAGGCTACGACAGAGCATTTGCTCGGTAATATTTGCGAGCAGAAAGCCCCACGTAGGCGCCGAGCACTGACGCGAGGCTCCTCAAGGCTCTCGCATCCCCGGGTCAGCCGAGGTAGGGCCTCCTCGGCGCAGCTTCTGCTGTTGGCAGATATCACAAGCTTTTTAAGGCTACAGACATTTTGCCCCCATCGGCCGTGTTTTTTGTAATATTTCCTTCTCGTACATATGTCTATAACTATGTATACGTCCCACAGAAGGTGAGGTTTAACAGGGTTAGCTTTGTTGGGGAAAAGAAGGTTTGGAGGAAAGGAAACAACTTTCATGTTTAGAAGATTTAAATCTAGTGACTGTCACAGGATGTAAACACTCTTGTGGGGAGGGAGGCTTTTTGTTATGTTTCAGGAGTGCACAGAGTTTTGGATAAAATCTGTATAAATAATCATCCCTCTGTCATTCAACATAAATTTATGCACATGTGTGCACACAGTTATGTTTGGGAATACAAACTATAAAGTAGACATGCCACAGACTTCTAGACAACCTACCACAAGCATGGTTCTCACACAAAATCCATTCTATATTTAAATTTCACTGTATTGAATTTTAATTATTTCTGATCTGTAGATCACTGTGAGGAAAATCCCCCAAGGTCAAAAGCTTACAAATCCAATTGCAAAACCAAACAGAAGCATCAGCAAGGCCCTTTCCCATGCAGACACCTGCCAAAAAACTCAGTTCCTGACTACTAGATTAGAATCCAAAAGCTAAAAACTAGCCTAATATTAAAACTAGGTCATTTGCTACATTGAAATAATGAAGTAAAAGCTCTTATTTTATTCTGCGCATTTACTTGTGTACATAGGTTTCTACAGATGCAATGGTGAGTTACCACTTCTTCATTCAGATCCTTATTTATAAAATTAAGAAACACGTACCGTTTTCTTCTTTTTTTTTTTTTTTTAAATTAGAGAGCAATAATGTTATTTTCTCTGGAGATGCCTCTGATAGAAAATTTATGCTCTACCAATGCTGTGCTTTCCAGGTTCATAAAACTCAATTGGGTCAGCTGCGCCACAGCAGCAAATATTTTTGTATACATGCATTTGAGCCCGATTTAATTATTTCATTTAACCATGGAAAAAGTTACTCCAAAAGCCCCATTAAGTGAAATGTCCTTGATGAGCCGAAATTTAAGATTTGCAGGTGTACCAGGAATGAAACAAGCCCAAGAATGTTGTCATACTCTGAACATCCTTTGCTTTGAACAAGATCCTCAGTAGTAGGTAGAGTGGTATTGTTGCAATGGGGAAGCAGTCACTTGCCATTTTAAGATACAATCATAGTTTATTAATAAAATTATTTTAAATGTACAAGTTTAATCTTTTTACCAATACAGTGACATTCAGCTATCCAGTGCCATTTTTACAGTCCAAATAGATATGGTCCTAATTGCATAATGCCATTTTATCTGCTGAAGATAAAAGTGCCGATAAACAAAAATGCACATTAGGCAGGAGATTTTTCAGAATAGATTTTTTTTTAAATAACCCACTTGCATTAACAAAAGATTGCAATGGCTTCCAAATTATAGGGTGTTATTTTTAGTGGAAGTAGTTCAATATTCATATTGGAGCAGATGTAGCAGTTTAACAAAACAGCTCTTCAAATCCTGCACAAATTGAAAACAGGAAAACTGATTGCATTTTCTCTTATCACTTTCCTTTTCTGAATTGACACTTTTGGCCTTCTGAAAATTTACACATGGCTTTCATCTCAACAGCACCTGCTGATCAAACAGAAACCTAACATTTTCATGAAAATAGTATAAAGGACTAGTTTTCTTTTTACCATCTTAAAGGGCATCAGCAGTCCACTTGATGGCAACAATTGCTGAGTAGATGGCACACTCAGAATACATTTTATATTTTCATTACACTTACTTTTAAAAATGAGTTAAATCACTAGTGGCTCTTTCATATTAGCTCTTTGTCTGCTTTAAATTAATTTCAGTCTCTATCTCTGCCTAACCCTGATGGGTTTCATTCTAGTCAGCTAGATTTTAAAGAACATCTAAAAGCCTTTGAAATTACAAGACACGTTGTATGTTCTGCAGCCACTGGGTCTTCTTTATATATGCATTTGTATGCAATCATATAAATTAATATATACAATTATGCATACACATGCACATATCACACAGACATTTCTTTTTACAGTGCTTACACTAAGGAAAAAATGTGTATAATTCTGCTGTAGTCTCACTGCATTGAAGTCCCTGAGCACTGTCGATAGAGCGTGTTGAGGGGGGAGAAACCCAAAGCACATTTATTTATTTTAAAGTTGTTGTTTCCTTTGCAATCTGCAGACTGGGAGAAGGTCTAGCAGGTGCTCTGGGACTTGAGCATCAAGACCAGGCTCAGATGCTGCCATTGGAGAACATGGCGAGCATGCAAACAGCACAATCAGAAGTACTTGGGCTCTTGCAGAAGTTTAAGGTATCAAGTCATGTATATAACATATGAAACATAAGTACCTTGTTATCCTGTCTGCTTCTGAGCCTGTAAACTCTGAAGCGCAGCAGCAGGTAACAAGGACCATCTTCCCTTGTACATAATTCCAGGTGTAATTAAAGATACTCCTGAAACCTGCTATGTGTCAGCTTCTTAACTGATAGAGCCCTAACCCCTCTGAAGTACTCTGCTGCCATCCATTACCATTCTGCTTCAGTGATAAGGTAACCTGAAGGCAGAGATGACATACAGTAATATATGTGCCACTCCAGACAGTTGGTTCGTGAATTTCAGTGTTTCATCATGCTCACTGAGGCAATCGCAAACCTGAAATGTCAATATGTTCAGTCAATGGAAGTAAAATAATGGGGCTCTATTGTCTTACCCTATCGATCTGCTGCTGTCAACAGGAATACATGCCCCCCTGGCTTTGAACTAATTTTAATTAGGCTTTTAGTTACCAGATCGTATCTATATATCTATCTGCGCAAACACTTGACAAAGTGAAACGGTGATATAAATATTTCAAACTTTTAAATATATTTTAAAGGTAATTGTTTAATGTTGCTGCAAATGATCGTTGATAAAGCCCTTTGCTAAGGCAGTGTGCGTGCACACACTCAGCGTGCAAGTCACCTCAATCTGGCAAAAACTGAAAAATCACCACTAAAAGTCCAAAACAACAACAACAACAAAAAAACCCCACTTTTCCTAGAACCCGCTGTCATGCTCTGAGGGGATTTGGGCAGCCAGAAACCTCCACTGGAATCACCCCGGCACCGCCACGGTGGGTGCCCCATCCTGTCAGCGCCCCTCGGGGGGGGTGAACCGACCCGCCACAGCCGGCAGGGACAGCCCGTTCCCGGAGGCCGCCGCCTCACCTCAGCCCCAGCCGCCACCCCGCTCCCCTCAGGGAGCGGCCGTCCCGCCGCGCCGGCCCCTTCACCCACACACACACCCTCGTCCCGTCAAACACCCAGACAAGCCGCTCTCCTCCTCCCTGGGCTATGTTTAAAGCGGGGTCCTCCTCTAACCTATTGTTCTCCCACCACCCCTTCCCTCCCCACGGGGCCGCGGCGAGCGACAGCCCCCTCCGTCCCCCATCCTGCTCCCCTCAGAGCGGCCCGGGGGCGGGGGGGAGGCAGCGCCCAGGCCGCGGCCGCCCCCCGCACAACAAAAGGCAGATCCCTTCTCCCCGCCGGCTAATCTCTGCCTGTAAATCCCCCGCCCGCTCCGGGGGACGGGGCGGGGGGTGGGGGGAAGATAAGAGGTTACATCTTCACTTCTCCCCGCTCCTATCCACTTGTGCAGCGCCGAGGGAGCCGGGCGGAGGGCCGGAGGCGGCGAAGAGTGTCCCCCCGCCCGCCTCTCGCCGAGCCGCGGGTGGAGATTACCTTCCGGCGGAGAGAGGGAGGGAGGCGCCGGCGCGGCCGGGGCTTTGTGCGCCTCAAACGCACCTCGCAGCTTATCTGCGGCGCAAGGACGGCACATCGCGCCGCCGTGGCCCTGCCGGCGCGGGGGGGAGCGGGACGGCGGCGTGCATCGGGGCTGATTACGGTATCAGCGCGGCCCAGACGGGGGGCTGGAGGATGTACGGTGGGTGTGAGGGAGCGGGGCCGGGGCGGCGCGGGGGGTCCCCGGGGAGGCCGCGCCCGGCGTGAGGGGAGAGGCGCCACCTCCGCGCCGCCCGCCGGGTGAGAAGGCGGCGGCTGCCGCCCGGGTGCCTGTCTCTGTGCTTGTGCCCGAGCTCCGGCGGGCATCCTACCCGGCGCTGCCCTTGGAGGCTGCCCGAAGCCTCTCCGGGGTAAGGACCCTGCCAGAGAGCCGGGGAGCGCAGCGCTGGCTCCCCGGCCAGAGGTCGCCTCCATTTCCACCAAGGCGACATCCCCACGGGTGCGCACACCTTCAGCCCAGCTCCCACTTCCCAGGCCGTACCGACGGCTCCTAGCCCACCACGGGAACCGGACGCATCCGCTGCCGGCTTGGCCAAGTGCCTGGCCCAGACAACTGGGCCTTGCCGGTGGCAAAAGAGCCTGAACACAACAGGGCCGCTGCGAGTGGTGGCATCATTCCCCAGAGGATGAACGATAAGCCAGAGTAGGTCCCTCCACTGAACAGCTCAGGTTTTGAGAAAGTAGAGGGCTTATTTTGATGGGATCCATCAAAGAAGACTGGGTGATCATGAGGTAGGCAGCAAAGCAGCCCAGCCAGCAGAATGGCGGCACCAGGTTGGTGCTGCCAACCTGCACATTCAGGTTTTTAAAGTCTTAAAACTGTTTCTCCCTAGGAATCAACACTCAATTTGCTAAGGAAACGCGTTTCCCTTGCGCGTCTGCAGAGGAGCGCCGTGAAGGCTGGGATGAGGACAATGACACAGGCTGGAGTGAGACAAGCATTGTTCAGCGCAGAACTCCTTCCAAAATCACTCGGCCAAGATAGCAGTTCTTTTTCCACAAGAAAAGAAATAATGGGAATTTGACGCATAATACAAAGTGAAAACCAGAACCTAGATGGGGGAAGGGTGTGTGTGTGAAAATCATGTCACCGCAATGAATGTCAGATAAAAAGGGGTCTGTCACAAATCCTCCACTAATCCAATAATGCGAAAACCTCTTGGTATCACTGAGACATAGCACAAGGTAATATTTTTTTTTTTATTTTTCATAAACCACTCTATATGTTTAGCCTTAGAAAGACAGCAATTTGGCAAGTTTTCCCTATCACAGAAACAGGACTTTGATTTTTCATTACAGCAAACTGATTTTCACATGTCAAATTTACTATGCATTCCTCAGCCAGTATTTTTACCCTGAAGAAGGGCCACTTCTCCCTCAACTTCCTCCAGTTGTCAGTTGTGTGACAACCATATTTAGAGGTAATCAGACAGGTCATATTACAAAAAGTTAGTCAACTCATTTGAAACCTTAGCCCCTAAACTTAATGGTATGTTCTATGCATTTCTAAAAAAAGTGACTTTAATTCAACCTGCAGGGTACCACAGAGCTTTCTCTCTCTCTATGTTCTTTCAAAGTATTATGTCCAAGTGAGAGATTGCTCTTTTTTGGGAATTTTGTTACGGATTTTTTCCTTGAGATATATCTATGTCATGCCATGGACTAATTTAGGATCTATCAGATTCTGTTCTCATCTTGCAGGGCCACAATGTATGGCTTATATCTATGTTGGCCATTCTGACAGGCAGTTTTACTACTCGATGCACAATACACTAAAGAAAAACTAATCCAGGATCCTTTTTAATATAAACAGCTCGCTACAAAAACACTCACATTTAAAAATAAAGCAATGTGTGTTAATAAAATAAATACAATCAGAGTACAAATGTGTAACAGAAGTGGCGTTCCATAAGCACAGCTGTCTCAAAGTCCAAGCTGCAGGCTAGAAATCTTAATTTCAACTGACTCTCTCTTAATAATGGGTTACCTTCCTATAAAGCGTAAAGTCCATCTGCCCCAGGCAGATAAGTTTTGAAGCATTAAAATAGATAAAAATCTAACATTTTCTTTCTTGCATTGAGTATGTGAATTCTAGTATGCTATAATGTGAGAATTCCAACATATGACCATTATGGCATAATATCTCATAGCTCAGCTTGTCATTACTTCACTTGCAATTCTTATGTTAATTATGTTCATAATTACTATAAACAGATGTGGTAGAAATTCATGTGACCTTTTACTGCAGAGTGCGTTTCTCACTCTTTCCACTTTATTTTAGTAATATAGTGTTAAACCAGAGGAAAGTATTTCTGACACGCTCTTTGCATGTGTGCATGTACATCTTTAACGTGAAACCATTTCTACCTCGTATTTCAGCCAAAGGACCACCTATATGCCAGTACATTGACACAAAAGGGATAGTAACTGAGAAGTCTAGCCTGAAACATACCCCTTAATACTCTGTGCTTTCAGTGAACCTTTTTGACTAAACCTAGCTAAAGCCACGACTGAAGCCTAGGACTTAAATGGAGCAGCACCGCGTTTTTATTCAGCACCTTTGTTAATGCAGCAGTATCCTGCTTTACAACTACAAGTACATGACAGCCATACGGCAATTTGTTTTACTCACAGCCCCAACCATCACCGTCTGTACACAAAACACATTTACAATAAAATCACTATGGATTTCATTAAGAGAAAGCCTACTCGAATTTCATTTCTTTGGACCTAATCTATAATTAGTGTGGACAGACAGGTGCAAACCCTTCTCTACAGATGGCTACTGGAAATGGTGCAAAATAGCTCCTTCTGTTTAAACAACACACAGATAACCTGCTCTGCTCTTATCACTTACAATTACCTCCATTATACTGAACTAATGTTTACTTTAATAAAATGTCCACTGTTCTCTAAACATTATTTGGGAACTTTCATATCAATGGCAGAAAAAAAAAAATGAAGATGGAAGTCAATGTCTTTCAGATGAAAATATTTTGGGGAGGGGAAAAAAAGCCTTTTAAAGGGCAGGATATT
This sequence comes from Chroicocephalus ridibundus, assembly GCF_963924245.1. NCBI lineage: Eukaryota > Metazoa > Chordata > Aves > Charadriiformes > Laridae > Chroicocephalus > Chroicocephalus ridibundus. The sequence goes on from NC_086285.1 coordinate 142,374,801, forward strand.
TTGACTTTGATTTTACATCTGCTGATCATTTTTCTTTATCCACAAAACCACACAGTATACTACTTCCTGATGTAGTTATGCTACCATATATTAAACTAATCAAGTTTATAGTAAATAAGAACAGGATAACTGCGATTTTGAAGCAGTTCTTTAAAACGGAACACCTACGTGGAAAACCAAAACCCTTTACATTAAAAGTTCAGTTTTTAAACTAACTCTTTTAGATCTTTCATGTGAAAGGTGAAGAAAATGAAATCTGGAAGCCAATGTTTTAAGAATTCACACTCTCACTAGTTATAATGCGTATAAAAGTTTAAACTGACACTGAATCTAGCAATCTAGGTTGCTACTAAAGGCTGTATGAAAAATAGCAGGCTGTTACTAACTACACGCATCGAAGTTTTTTAATGTATTCAGATTCAAAATAATTTTCTTTTTACATTTCTTTAGCCAAGCCATGAGAAATAGCCCCTGCACAACACCAGATTCAGATTTTATTTCGGCTGATAAGGCTTCTTGATCTCTGCATGACAACTTAAGTTTCTACAGAACAAAGAACAAGATCTTCCCCCCCCAACTAAAAAATCTGAAGCTCCTGCAATACCAACATACTAATATCCTTATTCAATTAGCTAAAGATTTAACAGTAATGGACTGTGGCAAGTGGATTTGAAAGATGAAAATGACAATTGCAAGCCTTTTCTCCCATCACCCCCCTATGCAAATCCTGCAGATGCCCATTTCACCCGAAGTGTCTGGCAACGAGGAGTTTGCAGCCCGCACAGTACCTCACTGAAGTGAGCTTCGCATTCAACGCCTGTCGTCTGAAGTTCATTTCAGAGAAGTGAGAAACAGGATTTGACAGGGAAGAATGTCCTGAGCTGACTAGCCACTGACCAACACTCCAGGTGGAGCTATTTTTCTCCCCTTTATTCTATAAACAATACTTCCAGTATAAAACTCCATGTGCGCGCAGGCATACATAGTGTTAAGCGTATACAGATGAGAGACACTGTGTGATGTTTTACTGGTCCATTATTTAGGCACGAAACGAGTTAACGTTAAGGTGGTCAAAAATGGTAGAAGGCAATGTTTTACTTAAAAAGATTTTGGAAACTATTTAAAAAGCACAAAGCCTTTGAAGAAAAACAACTCGAGCAGCAGTTGCCAGGAAGCAGTGACCTAACACTGCTGTCTGCATTCCATTACAAACAGAATGGTTCTTGTCTCCTACAGCATGCTCAGGGCTGGGGAACCCAGCCGCTCGCCCTCCTGCAAACGCAGGGCCCAAGAAGAAGCCCTGCTACCACCTCCTGTACGCCTGGCCCGGCTTCAGCTTCCCAGAGACATCCACGGATTTAAGGGTGGGTTTGGGTTTTTGGTGGAGTTTGGGATTTTCTTGTGCTGATGGGTGGCTGAGCTTCCCAGGACAGCAAAGAAAAATGACTCATGAATTGAAAGTAGCAACAATTATATTCAAGGTTCAGCTATGATAAAACTGACCTTAGAAAAGTTAACAGTTATCAAATCAAGCGTAACTTGATAATTAAAAACCTTTACAGCAAATCTGCAGTGCATCTCACACCTAACAAAGACTTTGCCAACTTCGTATTTTCGTAGACTGCACAGTTATGAATAAGCCATATTCAGATCTTTTTCCTAGGATTCTGTCTATTGACGGGGAGCCACAGAAGCATCTAGTGCTAAAACCAGAACGTATAAACAAGATAGACTAGTTTTTTTAACATTCAGCCGAGCTGAAGGAAATTCCCTGATCATATTGGATTTCCTAAGGAAATCAGCCCAGAATAAACTGAATGAGGTTTTCAGACTTCCCATGGAAAGGTCAAGCATCAGCTTTAACAACCATTAGAAACCAGTTTCAATCCTCTCGGCTATCCAGATTCACTAAACCGTTAACAGAAAAGCAGAACAGAAAACCTGGACAATAGAACTAAAACCTAAAAATGTCTTTCACGTCTTGCTTCAAACTACAGTTAACAAAGTTGCTTATTTAAACTTTCCATTGCATCTGTCAGGATGCAGAAATGGAGAAGGAAATGTAAGGCTACAAGGGTATAATTAAATAAATTATATTCACCCTTAGCCCTAACATATTGTGTTTACAAATACAATAATTATGTTTCTAGCTACATGTCAGAAGAAAATATTTTCTAAGTCCTTCAAAAAGCATGCAAGCAGTACTGTAAGTAGGAAATAAGTCAAAACAGATTAGTAGACCAAAAATAGGGAAGGGGGGGGGAAATCCTGCTTTGGTCAGCAACTCAGACCACCATCAGGGGATAAATCAATTTGCAGCAGCTGTGGACAGCCATTTAAGTCTGGGGCCTGAACAGATTAATTAGGGGAAGCGATGTTAAAAGTTAAAGGGGTCAGCGTTACATTAAGCACACGAGTATTTGCTGGAGCAAACGCTTGGCTGTACATACCGAGACTCAGAAGAGAGCCTTTGAGTTAGTCAGGGCTATGCCCTATGGCCAAACGTTTGGCACTTGCCGCGTTCCCGGGGACAGCACGGCCGCTCCCGCAGGCTGCCCTTAAGAGGTACAGACCCATCTTTGCCCAGCCCCTGCTATGCCATGCCTGTCCCCGGCGTCCTGCTCTGCCTGCCAAGGCGAACCTGCAGCTGAGCACAAGGCGAGCGCACCTCGGAGACGGACTGCGGGTTGGCGATGGAAAAGTCGTCAGCAGGTTTCGTCGGGAAGATTTTTCTCCCGCCGGCTGATCAGAGCGATCCGCAGGCAGGAGCTGCCGGGTGCGGGGCGGCACCGCAAGAGGCAGGCAGGTCCTTTCCCTGCCACGATTTTAAGGCATGGCGGAGGGAGGTGACCGGCAGAGCCTGCTGCGGATCTGGAGACCCCAGGGCTGCTCTACCAGGGGGACCCGAGCGGCTCGGAGGCGGCTCTTCCCCTCGGGAAGCGGAGCCGGCGGGGCAGGGCCGTCCCGCCGCGCCGGGCTCCGGGATGCGACTTGCGGGGGGGGGGGGGGGCTGCCTCCGCGCGTCTTACCTTCGCCCTCCCGCCTTTAAACTTCTCCATGAACCGAGGGAAGTAACATTTTTCGCTCCCGCTTGGAGCGAGAGCGATTCGAGGGCTGCGTCCGATTAGTTACTTTCAGTTTCTCTCCAACATTTAGGAGAGCAGAGCACAGTGACAACACAGATAATTTCTCCATAAATTAACGTTTAATGGAGTCGCGGGTGCCCCTGCTAGAGTGGCAAATCCCTCCCTACCCTAAACCAAATTGTAGCCCAATCTCGCAACTTTGGCACTAACAAAAGGACTCGAACTCGCCAAAAGTCAAAGGCTCGTGTAAACGGGCAGCGTGTGGACTTCACCCTTCCGATCTCCCTTATCGATGGTGTGCTACGAATTTATGGAATCAACCCATTCGGCTCAGCCAGGCGAGGTGACACAATTGCATTGTATTGCAGTTTTGGAAACGCACTCCCAAACGTTGCCCTATCGTTTTAGGAAACGAGATACTTGCAGGCTCGCGGTGCAGCTAAAGACGGGGTGCACCGCCTGAAATATTTCTTACAAAATAGCCTGAAGTGATGTTGCCAATGCTACATAATCCCATGATTGTAATGGAACAAACAAGCAAACAAAAAAAAAAAATCCCACCAGAAATATTTCAGACACTCCGACTCACATTGGCTAGCTGTGATCTGGAAAGAGGGGAGGCGGGCGGGGGGGGGGGGGAAAGGCAAGTCCTAAATCGAGACAGAAACCCTACGCTGTGAAAGAATATGTGCTCGAGAGGGTTATTTTCTAAGAAAAAACCTGGGTGGGTTTGGTTTCTGGGCTCTTGAGAAATATTTGAGGTGAGAGTTTGCGAGCCGGGGACAGCGGGTGTAAGAGCTGCATGCAGTGCTAACCTTGCCCGGGCACGGCGGCTGCCCCGGTCCGCCTGGGTTAGTTCCAGCCACGGGAGCCCCTCAGAGCCAGGAGAAGCCTTACGGGAAAGGGAAAAAGGGGCTCGGGCTCCCCCCCGCCCCGGCGCGCCCTGCCCTGCCCGCGCCCCGTACTCACACTGCAGAGGACCGGAGATTCCCACCATTCGCCACGGGCTGCGAGCTGCAAATAAAAGTTCCCGTCCTGCTCGGGGGAGAGCCGGCAGCCCAGGCTGCTGGAGGGGCGAGGGGGTGGGAAAGGGGAGAGCAGCGCAGCGCGGCTTCCCTTCCCAGTCCAGATGATCCACGTCCACAAAAGTCAAAACGAGCTGAGGAGAAACTCCAGCTGCTCTTCCCCCCCCACCCCCCCTCCCCTCGCTCTCTCTCCCTCTCTCTTTTTTTTTTTAAAGGAGGATCAGCTCGAGAGAGGCGACTGGTTCCACGGGAAAGGGACAAGAACCAAAAATAAAGTCTCCAAGTCGAGATAGTTAATGCCCAAGGTCCTTCTCCTCCTCCTCGCTGCCGCAGACAGACGTGATGTGGAGCGCAGGGAGCGGCCGCTGTCAGTGGCGGGGTCTCTGCCTGTCCTCGGGCAGCCGAGGCATCGCTCTGCCCCCGGCCGAGCCGCGCCGAGCCGAGCCGAGCCGAGAACCGCCCGCCCGAGGCTGCGCCGAGCTCCGCGCAGCCCTCCGCGCCTCTCGCCGCGCCGCTCCGCCCGGCTCCCCCGCTAACAGGCACCTCGCAAGGCAGGCAGCATACTGCCAGCAGCCGGCCCGGCCCCGCTACCCAGGTGCAGGGGGGGAGGGCTTAAAGCAGTGGGAGGTGATAGAGGTAGGAGACATCTGTGTCGTGAGGAGGTTAGTGGGGGTCAAGTATATGTTAACAATAGGCGAGCGCGGTCCCTCTCGGGCAGCCTGCCTACTCTTTCTTTCTTTCGCTGGCTTTTACTGGGTGGACATCTAACTTGCTCCCTAATGATGCCTCCCCGGCTTTAAGAGTCCAGACTGCCCTGCAGTAACCCAAGACAAACACTTTCTCTAGCCATCTGGAGAGCTCCTGGCTGCTCTGCCTGTGTCTCATCACTGTGTGAAGAGACAGCAGTGCTAGAAATCAAGCCACTCTCAGATCTACTCTCTAATCCCCTTCTGTTAGCTGATTTCCAGTCAGACTGTTTGCTTTTGCATTAGATAATAGCCTTAGAGAAAACAATTATCATTTTCTTTTTCCCTTTGTTTTTCCCCCTCTTTCTAAAGTACAGTATCGAGGAAGGCCTCCCTCTCTTTTTTCTTTTTTTTTTCTTTTTTTTTTTTTAAAGAAATTTATAGTCTTTCATGGCTTGCAGAACCCAGATGCAATTTCACACTTTCCTGGAAGGGGATTCTGGATTCTTCGGAAAGCAGCGACACGATCGCAACTGCAGTGAAAATTAATTACTATCATCTACAATTAATAGAAGCATGCCACCGTTTGACTTCGTGTTTCATTACATAATCATTTCGGTAGGCATCCATATATTTTCCGATTCATCAGTTATTCCCATCTAGGTTTTGCAGAGAATATTATTGTTAGTCACACAACCTACAGCAAACCGGTACTTCTGCTGTCATGTTGATACTATATAAAGAAGGCGTCTCCCAAAAAAAAAAATGAAAAAACCAAACCACATGAACTTCATACATTGAGTAAAAAAAGAGCGTGGGTTTTTCAGGTTGCAGATAATGGATTGGAACTGTCAGAACTGCCTGGACATTTAGCTTCATTTTTTTTTCAAATGTCAGGTGTTAACTAAAGGAGCGAGCATAGCATAGAACTTCCGATCAAACTGCATTCTTTATTCCTGTATGTACATGTGCGCGTGCACACACACACTATAGGCCTGATCTTGCAAATTTACAAATGCCTAATTTTAAGCACATAAATAGACCTATTGAATGGAAAGTAACCTTAGGTGTGTTTATGATAAGCACATATACATTTCCAGAATGGGAGGGAAGGATTTATATGTATATTTATAAGCATATTTATAGCAATATTTATCTGCCTCTGTGGCTGGCTTTGAAAATCTGGTTGATTTTGAAAATATGATAAAAATACTTTTTATGATCTGGATAAATCTACCTTTTCTGCAGATATTTAGGGCCATGGAGCTTTAATGAACAGGTTGGCATATACTAAGACGGGGTCAAATTTACCTTGCAGTATATTCAGCTCAACAGAGCATAAATCAAGACATGTTTTGGTCTACTGTGATTTCAATTTACAGAGATGGTGAGAAGCAAGTCTGGCATTGATTTCTAATTTAAAAGCTATCTGTTTTACAGAGGTCTATTTCAAGGCCAAAATTATGGGAGAACCCTTAAAAAGGTATTTTCAAATATTTTAAAATAATCTAAAAGGCTTCCTTTGTGTATAGCAGATCTAGAAACTTTACTTGAGCCTGAAAATCTTTGTGGCGTGATACTTTCGTCCCAATTGTTGTATGCGTAAGCTGAAAAATAAGTAAGAGATTCGCCAATGGTCCCAGAGCATGTTTTGCTTAAGTGTCAGGGACTGAACACCGAGTCCTAATCCTCAGTTTACAGCTTTAAAAAAAAACCCACAGCACTTCCTTTTTGGCATCTACCTTCACTCTAAAAGATTAATCGACTTTCTAGGTGTTATCTTCTGAAATAGGGAAGGAACGTCAGCTAAGATTTAGAAACTCTGGAAACTCTAGTCTGAGCTATTAGCAATTAAATATCCACTTACAAATTGATTAAGTTTACAGACTTCTGTCTTCTCTTTCCATAATGAGAAAAATACAGAAATCACCTATTAAACCGCCGGCCCTGGCTCGTATTGCACAGCGTTTCCCACTGCTCCCAGTAAGGACAAAGCCTACCCAGATAGCGAAGCGTAGTAGAGAGCGATAAATACTGACTCCTTCATGGCAACTATAGTTTTCTCAGACACGCTGGGAGAAAAAATTGTCACAATTCCTAAATAATAAAAGATTGTAACCATCAAGTATTATCGTTATATTGCCAAGCTGATGATTGAAGCTTGGCTTATTGTGAACTTCTCATATCCGTACCTTTTTCTTTTCTCTATTTATTTCCTGGAGAAAGTAGATATGTTTTAGTGAAAAAGGAAAAATAAACACGCTCTTTGAAAGATGAATTCATGTTTCAGGAAGAAAAAAAAATGCAGCCTCACAGAAGACCTCACAAATACTTGGTAACTTTACACCCTGCAGATTTTTTCTGCAGACTGTAGCTGCCATGTCTGATTTGACATATGAAGGATTTACACTGTGTATCACTGTGTGACATTGTGTGAGAGAAAGGCTGGTAAAAGTATAGTTGCACATGGAAGTCAGAAATATCCTGCTAGGCTGTCCAAATCTGACTATATTTTGATTGTACAGAGACCAATCAAGTGTTCAGAGCTGAAACATGGCTTACTCTTTACTGCGAATAATTATATTGTGGGCAGTCATCTGCACTGAAATTCTTGGAAGAGAACTTATATATCAACTCACCTCATGGCTGTTTAAAAATAGAGACAAGTATGTCCCTCCTAATTGTCACTGCCTTGCAGCTCAGAGTGTTACACATTGTCACTTGTCCCCATCCAGAGCTTAGACAATCTCCTCAAACACTTTTCCACTCAAACTGTGCAGACTTTAAGTCCGTGCTTGTTTTTTTTCTTTCAGCCACGTCTCTCGATTAAAGTGTCTCCCACTTCTGAAAGGCTCGGTTTCGCCCTCTGTGAAGCACGCAAGAACCTCACTATTCCCTTCCATCGGAGCTGGATCGGGCCCTGGCATATGGACGGGGGCTGTACGTAGTTGCTACAGCACTCATTTGACAAGCACTCATTTGGATGGAGGGGCGCAGTAAATGTTCATATACAACTAAATAGTCAGGTAGAACGCTAAGCTGGATCCTTGATAGTTTTAACTTGTGAACCTTTCCCTTAACCATGTTTTTCCAATTTTCCCGCTAATTTACAAGTGCATTTTACATGTTACCGTGGGCCACACTTCGTTTTCATGTCAGCCTGTTGGCGCACCTTTTGTAGGTGGTGCCGTCCAGAGGCTGCTGCAGAATTCACCTTAATAGTGCATATACTTTCTTTGGGAAAACCTTCCCAGTTTAGCTGGAATACAGGCTGAATCCAGCCTTGACCGCTGCACAGAAAAGCGGCAAAGGCATAAAAAGTCCCGTGGCGCGGAAATGCTGTCCCCTTCCTTGGTGGCTTGGCGAGGGCGTGGGGCAGGTGACCGCTCAGTCGCTGGATGCGCTTTGCAGCTTCACACAGGGGGGAAACAGGCGCCCAGACTCGCGCTTGATAACGGGAGCTGCAAACGTGCAGCAGCAGGATAGATCCCCATCCTTTAGTATGCAAAGCATGTCCACTAGGTGATGTACATGCTGCAAGAGCTGACATATTACCTGCTTCTCTCTCTGCTCATACTATTGTTTATCCTTTGCTTTTGGTAGTGAGGAAAACATGTTAAGGTCCTTCCAAATTAAAAAAGAGAAGCTATCCGCTTGCAGGAGTTTACAGGCTCCACTGCTGTACCCTTTGACATCTTCTCCTTGTCTAATGTGACAGATTTTAACCCTGCTTCATGTATATTTATTTGGGGTGTTCCCTAATTAAATTATACGCTAAGGACATGTTTTTGCATTCTTGTTTGTCTTTTGGCATTGTCAGGACTCCTAAAACCTCATTAAGGTTGCAGCAATCTGAAGCACTTTGCAGAAGAATATATGCACAGTGACAGAAAAAGGGGAGCTGGGTTATTTTGGAAAAGATCACATAAACAAAATCTATATATTGACAGTCATTTGTGAGAATGCCAGCTTTGTCACTCATTTTCGGTGAAATATGGTTTCTTATTAAAAAACTAAATCTTTTCAAGAGTAAAGATTCTACTGGTTAAATAAAGCAATACACCAAGCAAAAAGAGGGAGAAAAAAATGCTTTGAAAAGTTTCTTTTTCACAGAAGCAAAAAGCTTAACTTGTTTTAGTCCATTGTCTACATGTTGTTTATGCAAAGAAATATGTATTGAATATTTATTAAATGAATAGTTAACGTTAAATGTATTTTAACATAGAAAATATTTAAGTGCTGAGATTATTTTTTTTTGCCTGTGCTGAAACCAAAAGAATAGATTACGCGGGAATAGTACAGGCTTGGCGCTTCTTCTCTAACAAACGTGAAAACACCAAAATGGAAATAATAAATTTGGTTTCCATCAATGTCAAAGAGCAGGAAACATTTTGCTGTTGAGGTTCCTGGAAGCAATAAGTGCTGTATTAACTGCCACGCAGCGCACACACACGCTCTCACACAGGATACCTCGCCTAACAAGGGGAAACCGTTGCCCTAACACACATGCATACAGTTCCTTAACTTCCCACCTGCTGGGCAGCCACCTGCAATAAACAATAGTGGTCTATTATCAGACAGTAATAAAATAAGCAGCCACAAAACTGTTTACCTAAACACCGCTAGAAGTCCCTCAAAAGCTGAGCTGCGCGCAGGGGAACCCTTGCCTCCGAGGAGAAGGGGGGACCTCTCTTAGGACAGCCTCTGAAGGCCAGCACGTTCCCTTTTTAAATATACCCGCTGTTTAACTAGAGACAGCGACCATCTGCAATGTCCTAATGGTGCACAGCTACTATAAAGTAAGGAATCCAAGGTGCATGAGCTGTTCCAGGTTTCCTTTTGTATATACACAGTCCCTCGGTGCTACGTCTCCTAAAAAGTACAGTGACATTTTGTATATGGAAGGCTAACAGCATAACTCTCTTATCTTTTTCACTGACATGTTGACAGTACATTATTCCACTTGCACACAGGCTTAAATTGGGAATATAACTGTATTCCCTGCTGGCTGCAACTAACCAATATACTGACCCTGCTGCCGTATCGAAAATCTGGCTCATTCAGATTTCATAAAGAGAGGTATAGTCCTCTTTTGCTATATCAGATCTCCATGTCTCCAGCTGTAAATAAAAACAAATTGGTGTAGCTGGGAACTCTATTAATATCATGACCTCAGTATGATGTAACTGAAACCACATTTTCCACCACCACCCCCAGCCACTGTTTATATTTGCATCAAACTAAGTTAAACAAAGGTAGGTTTTAAAGCCTCTGTCTGCGGGGGAAAAAAAGTCTGTTCTCGAAGGCAGTTTTTATTGTAGGGATTGCTTCAAAATGCACATGTCTATAACCTGGCAAACTCCTTCACAGATCTCCATAGATCCTCTAGAAGCCACTTAGAGATTTTGGTATTCCAGTTTCCTTTACATTGTATTTACCATTGTGTATATACTTGTATGTTTTGACTGTTCCTATGCAAGTCAAAATGAAGTTTAGACTTTGCCTTGCTCAGGTGTAATCCTTCCATGACTATTCTAGAATTCACAAGACAACAATTTAAACATCAGGTTTTAACTAGGGTGTAGTGCACAGCTTAAACTGGGAAAAACACATATTAACATAAAGTAGATATTTTATTTAAAAAAAATCAAACAAGTATCATGGCAAACAAAAATTATATTTCAAAGTTTCAGACTGCTGCGGAAAAAACTCAGCTAGATAATTGAGTCTGACACTACCTTACTTGTTGGACTCTATTTAAAGCCTGGTTTATTTTTAGAAAGAAACCGATGAAATCTAGTTTGCTCAGGAATAGTTATTTGCAGACCAACAGCAACTTAAAATGTTGTCTCGTACGCACATCATTACAGGGAAGATGCTTTGATGCTTCAGTCACTTATTATTTCTCCTCTCAGGCAAATAGGAAAACTAGAAGTAATGAAAAAATGATGTCTTATAGAAGACAGAAGTATTTTTTCCCCCTGTCCCTGGCAAAAGCTTTCTTTTTAAAAACTTTTAAAGACTGAAGTTAAGAGGACATAGGAAGTAAATAAACCATAATACAGAAATATTGAGAAAGAGCAAGGCACAGTGTGAGAGATGCTATTTATAGAACAACAAGGAAATAAACATAACACTTTTAAGACTACACAGTGCAATGTAAAAAAAAATAATGTTTTAAAGGGAAAGTAACAATGAGGATGCCTAAGAAAACTCACATGTTATATGGTTAAATAAATAAAGAGCTAAATTCAGCCACCTTTGGTTGAACTGAGTAGCAACCAATTCTGGTGTGTTCTCCGTCAGTTCGTTGGAACTTTTCTTGAAATTAGGTGCTGCAGCATGTGTCAAAATCTCATCCCAAGTGCCATAATAATTTATTGCCCGTCTGCAGAAAGAACCCGATTCTGTCTCACTGAAATAACTGACGTGTTTGGCCACTGATTCCCTAGGAAAGGAGCCGAACTAGAACACTCACAGACCTTATTACTAAAAATACTCTCCTTTTCAAACAATGCACTTTTAGCTCAAACTTCTTTCCTTCTTAGACCATTACTTGCCTTTTAACTATGGGCAAAAAAAGTAAACATAATGTATTTGATAGTTATGTCCTATATAACAGAAGCCAAGTAATTCAAATTTAGAAGGTGTTTTAAAAAATTTCAAAAGTAGAAGCTATCTTTAGTCTGCAAGACCTAAGCATGTTAAAATATATAAAGGATTAATTTCCCTGTTTTGACTCATGTTTTTTCACTGCCAGCAGTGACACAACTTATAAAATGCATCTCAAAATCATCCAAGAGACCCAAGATGATGTGACTTGTGTGCTGCTGCCATCACCTACGGGACATGGTGCTGCGCAAGGTCCAGCTTACAGCAGCCCCAGCCACTTGGCAAGCAGCTTAACGAACTGGAAAACAAGCTTTTCGGAAGGTCCTTTGTCAGAAACGGACCGTTTCTGATTAAATATCTGCATTTCTGGTATCACTCTGGTATCTGTGAATTTGGAGAAGGGTATTGATATCTGCGTTTTCAGACCCGCTTAAGTTGGGGCTGGCGCTTGGTCTCATAACCGTGAGATCTCCCCTGCGTCAGCAGCTGAAGGAAGAACTTACAGTCAGTCCTGCCCTTCGGCTCTGACATGGCAAATCTGCAAGGAAAATTTAAAAAAAAGGTTCAGATTTTAAATTAGAGTTGATGAATCATTTGTATTTGTCTATTTGGTGATATAGCATGAGCTTCTATTTTGTCCGTTTAAATTTTTGTTATTTTATATAATGAGAATGTTTTTATACTGACTGGATTACCATGAGAAGGTGAATACCTTTGTGGTTATTTACAGAAGTATTTCCTTCTTCTCACAGTGAGTAATTATTCAAGCTTTATTTAATAAAAACAAGCAATATGTAGAATCATAGAATCATAGAATATTCGGGTTGGAAGGGACCTTTAAAGGCCACCTAGTCCAACCCCCCCTGCAATGAGCAGGGACATCTTCAACTAGATATCTGATGTTGCTTTTCCTATTTCTATTCTTAACCATTTTTGTGGGGAAACTTCCCAGTCTTGCTTGTTTATCTTCTCATACAGTTTTGAGGAAATAATATACATCTCCCCTTGTCCTCCCTTCGCCTTTCTCAATCCATAAACAATCTCCTAGTGAAATTTGCTACATGGCAACAAATTGCAGATCCTGATGAATCTCAGGCTTCAGTGATTTCTAGATGAAGTCAGTCTCTCTGTTTTCTGGGACTTCTGTGAAATTGATTCCTTCAGATTTCCAATTTCAAAGCTGGAGATTTCTGTTTATTAAATTTAGCATTCTTCAACAAAATTATCTCCTTATTGGGATCACTGTCACTCACTCAGCATTTCGGAGGCCAGTAACAGCCAATGAAAAAAGCTGGGAGAGTCTAATATACTTTCTCATTCAGCTATATCAGAACAAGGTTTCCTAATTTAAGTTTGCATAAGCTTTGGGATCCACTCCAATCACTAAAGAAGAATGTCTGAGGATTCTTAGAGTTAGCATCACTCCATCTGAAGCATCTTTAACCAGAGCCATTTAAGAGAAAAGATTTTAATCAGGCTGGATGTGATGTGTTGGGGGTTATTCCATATCACAAAAGGTATTCAATTAGGTCTTAGAGGCATTGTATCTCCATGGAGTATCTAGCTCATATATATATATATATATATTTATATATATGTATAAAAAATATATATATTAAACTTTTCTGTGTTCTACTTACTTGTGGAATGAGTGGGAAGTGGGATAGTCCCACATCTTAAAAAAAATAAGAAAAAAGGAAAAAAAGAGGAGAAACCCCAACCATCCGACCAACCAACCAACCAGACTTTTTTCTCCTTCAGACAGTGCTTTTGCTATTCTTTGCCAAAGTCTCCTGGGTAATGTGTGTGTGAGAGTTCTCTGAATTCTTTCTTTCTGGATATCATAGGATTCATTATTTTACCCAATGCTTTTGGAGCTACTTACTTGGAACTATTATACCAATATTCTGGGCCACTGCCCTGCATTTGTGTCAATATCAGTGTCCCTAATAGATCTTTTGCGATAACTTCACTTCTAATAGGGAAATTACAATTCTTAGAAAAAAGATGTAGGAACCCGGAACAGTCGTTAATTCTAGGCAACTAGTCTCAGACTTCAGAGGTCTCTCTGCCTACAGAAGCCATGGATGGTCAGTGAGAAATGCCTGAGCAAGCAGGGTTGCATCGCTGCAAATGCATGGAGCACTGGTGCATGAGCTGTATATGATTAGTTTAACCCATCTGGTTTCTGAAGTGATGCCAGTGTGTCAAAAGGACAGCAACTTACACTTTGGCCTTGATGACCGCTTCTGCTGACAAGAGTAATTGCTCTAAGTTTCCAGATGAAATTAATGTGAGCGTATTTTGCAGTAGGGCAATATGTCTGTATTTCAAATGCATGAATGATCTCTACAGTCTAAACCGTACCTTATTAATAACATGGGTATCATGGGGCTGTCATTAGACATTATCAAGACCAAGAACACACTGTATCATTCTTTTGTGTGCCCATATGGTTGCCCAATATTCTCTCTCTATTGGATTGTGCTTGGTTTTGGCATTTGAAAGCTATCTGGAACAATAAGCTACAGGTTTCCAATCATGTCCATGTAATTGGAGTAGCACCATACCAAGACCATAGCTGCTGGCATCTGCTGAAACAGCTGTAGACTTAGAAACATCATAAAATGCCAGAACCGGGGATGTAGTCAATAAAGTCTTTAAACTCTCAAAAGCACACTCTTGTTCTTTATCTTATTTCTTTTCTAAGCAGTTTATAAAAAAGATTGGCCTTTTTAATGAGAGGTTAAGTATGAATTTGCTTCAAATTTTATCATGCTGATGAACCATACTAGTTCTGATACATTTTTATATGGTGGTATTTCAAATATAGTCTTGATTTTTTTGTCTGCCTCCGTTTTACTTTATGTCCATCACATATCCTGACTGCCATAGCCTGTACTTTCCTGTTTAATTTTAGTCCAGCAGCTTCAAACACCTTCAGGACTTGTGTTAACCCTAATGTTGCAATGTTTCACAAGCTCACAGTAACCTACAATTATAATTATATACTCCCTGTAGGGCTTACAGGAACTCCTTTGGAATCATTCTGAGCTATCTGTGATGCCAAACTGATGATCAAAGCAGTATTTCTGAATGATGTCATCATTTCAGCATTGTCATGGTGAAGCAGACCTAGTTTGAGCCTCTACCTGCATTTTGCAAGGATATTGGCTTATTGGTTGGTTGTGAATTATATCTTCCAGCTGACAAGAACAGACGAAGAAAAGACCTCTTAAGTCTACTTGTGTGGTATTTTCACCACAACAGATACCAAAGAAGCAAGCCAAGCATCAGTTCAGTTCCGAGTTCTAATCTGTAGCTCTCTACCATCCTACAAAGATTTCTTTTACACTGGGGAAAATACAACTTTAGGCAGTACTTGGCATGAGAGAAACATATACCACTTCAATTGCATTAAACCACTTTTTCCTGATTTGGCAGATTTCACCAAACCAGCCTTACCTCCTCTGTGCACTGTGCAAAACCTATTTGAAAGATTTACCTGTAGTGACATTAGGGGGGAAAAAGTCACCAGAATAGGATTGTTGCCTTAATAACCAAAGCAGATGTTGATTCAGTGTGTGACATGTCCCTGTCCAGCTGAGCTTTTGACCCTGGGGTTCTTGAGTGTAGTCCTAGACTTCTAGACTTATTAAACAAAACAAAACAAAAAAAATCAAACACAAAAAAAAAGCAAAGAGAGAGGATTTATTTTCCATTGTTCTTAATGAAGACATCAGGAATTCCTTTCAGATTGCTTCCATATTTCTCCTGGGCTACACTGTAAATGATTTCAAATCGCTCCTGTCACAGACCTGTCTCACCTTTCTGCTGCTTAAAGCCAAAGAGACCAGCTGAAACTCCCAGGACCAGCCTGATCCCTCATCGCCAAAGCAAAATGGAAATTACAGGCACCGTCCTTGAGTAAGTCAGGACAAGGAAACAAAAACTGGGCTTGGCGGTATCAGCTTCTTTACATTTCAGCTGCTTGCGTGTCCTCAATTTCTTCTTACTGGAAGAAATTCCGTACTATTCCACAGTAAAGGTAAAGGACAAAACTGAAAATAAGGTGCCTGTGAGTGTACATTCCTTCTGCACGTCTGGGGATCGGAGCTGTCTCCTTCACCTGTGTGGAGACATGGTCACCCTAGGGTCTCTGGTTTGTATACATTTTGGGTCTGTCCCATTTCCTTGATAAAGGATACTCAAGCTTGCTTTTCGTTCTCTCTCTTTCTTTCCTTCTTTCTTTCTGTCTTTCTTTCTCTCTCTCTTTCTCTCTTTCTCTTTCTCTCTCTCTTTCTCTCTTTCTCTTTCTTTCTCTATCTTCTTCTTCCTCTTTCTCTCTTTCTCTCTTTCTCTCTTTCTCTCTTTCTCTCTCTTTCCTTCTTTCTTTCTCTCTCACATTTTCTCGCTTTCTCTCTCTCGCTTTCTCTTTCTTTCTTTCTTTCTTTCTTTCTTCCTTCCTTCCTTCCTTCCTTCCTTCCTTCCTTCCTTCCTTCCTTCCCTCCTTCCTTCCTTCCCTCCTTCCTTCCTTCCTTCCTTTCTTTCTTTCTTTTCTTTCTTTCTTTCTTTCTTTCTTTCTTTCTTTCTTTCTTTCTTTCTTTCTTTCTTTCTTTCTTTCTTTCTTTCTTTCTTTCTTTCTTTCTTTCTTTCTTTCTTTCTTTCTTTCTTTCTTTCTTTCTTTCTTTCTCTCTTTCTCTCTTTCTCTCTTTCTTTCTCTCTCTCTTTCTCTCTTTCTTTTCTTTCTTTCTCTCTTTCTTTCTTTTTCTTCCTTCCTTCCTTCCTTCCTTCCTTCCTTCCTTCCTTCCTTCCTTCCTTCCTTCCTTCCTTCCTTCCTTCCTTCCTTCCTTCCTTCCCTCTTTCTCAAAGAAACTTTCATTTTTCATAAGTTCTTATTCCTCTGCCAGTTATCCTACATTTTTTTTTTAAATTTACCTTGGCTTTTAACGGTAAGATCTCTGTGAGGCATATTTGTCAGTTCTTTGCAATCCTACATATCAGACCCTCTCTGATGTGTTCATTCTTGTTGGTATCAAAGCCACAAGGCTCTCTGTATTCATTTTGAGTCTATCTAAAGACTTAAATCACATCAGAATGTGCTTATCAAGCATGTTAAGGGCAACATCTTAGCATCACCTGCCTTTAGAAAGACAAATGATTTATAAATATTTTCCGCTTCACTTCACATTGAATAAATTGATGTGCTAACATGTAGATCACCACTCTTTTTGCTAAAGTCTACTTCACCGCTCCTTGTGCTAAGCTTTCTGTAGCACTAATTTCACACATGCCATTTGATTATATTCACTGCTGGAAATCCAGACAGCATTACATTTTATTAAATAATTAATTTCTG
Organism: Chroicocephalus ridibundus; assembly: GCF_963924245.1. Lineage (NCBI taxonomy): Eukaryota > Metazoa > Chordata > Aves > Charadriiformes > Laridae > Chroicocephalus > Chroicocephalus ridibundus. The sequence continues at coordinate 142,391,569 of NC_086285.1, forward strand.
ATATGGTGTCAGAAAACAGTATTAAAAGAGAGAAAAAAGCTACTCTGTTTCACAGATGTAACTTCTAGAGGCCAGTGGCAGTTCTGGGGACAATGTTCAGTGTGTCATGGTGGTTTTTCTTAAAAAAAATAACATCCTATGATTTACAGCTCTTTTTATAATCATAGTCATACTTCTGGCCTTGTAAATTAGGAAATAAAACTTGCTTCCTTGTATTTTCAAGTGTTTCTCCATACTGTCAAGTCATTATATTTCCCCTGAGAATCAGAGTAACAGAGAATACAGGATTTGGGGAAAAAGAAAAAAAAGTATGATCCCTTCCCTCATCTCTCCTGCCAGTCATTGAAGTCATTGGGGTATTCTTATCAGAAATATGAAATCTGCCCTATTTAATATGTCAACATTTTGGTTAGAGCCTGTACCAGATTCTCAGTGTCAAGGTCATGGGGATCTCAGCACAAACCTCTCTGCCAAAAGCCTCACTCTCCTGTATCAGCCAGGGGTGGCCCTGCAGCTCTGCCCCAGCTCTCACAGAAATGTCCTTCCAAGACGCACTCCAGTGCGAATCCACTCCGTGCAGGTTTTCAGCTCTGCTGTCCACAGGCAGGTGGGATGGAGCTCACTGCCATTGCCACCACTGCTGGTCAGGAGATCCTGCTCCTTTATAAGATTTCCATCTTTACAGGGGCACAAAAAGACCGCTGCCATCTCTGCTGCAGTGATGCTCTTGTTTTTTTCAGGTCTCACTCTACCAATCTTGATAAGACCGAAACGGTGCCCTCACCTCATCTAGCAGTAGTCCTGCTTCCCTGCTGAGACCCGGACTTCAACATCCAAGCAAAGCCAACTTGCCAGTAGTGGGATTTGCCCTACCCACAGCGCGTACCGTGCAGTAGTGCCTGCGGTCTTCCAGATATAGGGTGCAGATAACAACGCAGGATCAGTTGTGTATGTTGAAATATGACCTAGTTACAGAATAAAAGGCTTCAGAGAAAGTAATATTTAGTAAAAATATGTATAAAAAATACAAGGAAAAGTGTCTGGAGTGGGTCTCCTGGTTCTTCCCAGTAGAGGGAGTAGGGAGTTCCCTCCATTGTTTTCTCTACTTATGGTGTGTAAATATGGGACTTAAAATTACAACGAGAGAGAAGAAAAGCTCTGTCACCTCTTTTATTTCTGCATGTATTAGCTTCCTACACAGGGTGGGTCATTCTTCTAGACTAACTGAATGTCTTTCTCGGGAAACTGGTTTCAGTATTTGGATGTTATTATGCAACGCTATAGGAGTGGTATCTGTAGCAAAAATACTACAGATCATTTCAAAGGGTACTCACACTATCAAATATACTATTTCAAGTCGCATGCTTTTTTCAACTGCTCAGCAGAATTGGCAAGCATAGTTTCTTTAAAAAGGAATCAAGAATAGATCTGTTTTTGTGGCAACTGTGGTTCTTGGTAAGGAAGAAAATGAGGGGAAATGATTCACAGGCTTTCTGATAAGTATGAAGTGTTTATAATGGTACCGTGTCATAAAGTGCATGGTCACAACATTTAACACTATCAATATTTTCTCAGATTCTCTAAGGATTTTCACAGTGCTCTGCTCTTACACAGTGCTTTTCACCAGTGCCCCTCCCAAACAGAAGGATCCACTTAGCAGGTGACGCAATGGAGGCACGGCATGGACAAGAGCCACAACACCCAGAAAGTCCCCGGCACAGGATCACTCTGGGACCAGTGTGGACCACTCTCAGCCCCAGGCAGGGGCAGCACAGCTGCCTCCCACCCCATCCCCACCCATCAAATGCAGCCTGATGACAGCTCCCACGGGAGAGCCACAGAGGAGGAAACCCGTTCTTCTCTCGGTGATGGACTTTAATAGTCACAAGCCACCAGCTTCTCTTCCCAAGGAAAGAAAATCCCAGCAAAGTTCAATACCTTCTGTAACTCCCAGTAAATCAAAGCCTCCTCTGCAACATGTGTGTGAGTTCATCATTGAGAGGAAAGGGCATCAACACAGAGCCAAGAGCCCAAAGGCATCTCCTCCCTCCAGACTGAGTCTGTCCTAATGTAAAATGATCAAAATCGGGAAACCTCTCCAAACCTCTTCATAAGCTTAGAAACCACAGCATCACAGAAACTAAAATAGTCTCATGCGCTAGGCAAAAATGGTTTCTTTCCAGGGTATTAATCAGTCAGCCTTAAAGAATTTTAAAATAAACCTATTATTAATTTGTACTGTGGTAAATTTTAGAGTAACGCTAATTGCTTAATATTAAAAGCCAAGAAAAGTACAGTGGTTCACATTGCTAGGTTTTGTAATTATTTTTTTTCCCAAGAAAAAAATGCTATGGCATCTTCTATTTTTATGAACTTCCTTTTGTGGTTTTTATTAACCTGGGGCACAAAGGTCCACCGTAGAGTTCTCCCTAAGCGGACAGTACAAATGCATTTTGAATGTGGTCTGACACAATTGCTAGAGCTTGTTACCATTAGAAGCCCCAGCCCTTTTAACAGTATTCCCTACAAGGGTGCTACCCCAAGCTGTACCAGAGCTCTTTAATACACGTATGACATGGCAGCACTATGTCCTACTACTTTTTTGACTTTTACCCAGGTATTTTGCTCTCAGCAACCCTACACAAGCACAGAATGATAGTCTAGGCCTGACATGCATAACCTACATCCCTTTCTACTTTTCCAGATTAGCTTCCCCTGTTGCGTCTGATCAGATATAAGTTGGCCTTGGAGTATTGATGGTCTCCCTCTAATTTCTCCCGGTTAATTATTTTTTGCATGCTATACAGTCAGTATAGTAATTTGCTAAAAACACATCCCATACAAGCCCTGGCTGCTGCTCTAGTCAGAGTCTGGCAGTTTCAAGAAGGAGGCAGGGAGCATGATAAGGGACTTCACCATTTCAGCTGCTTCAGCAAATGCCTACACTATTTGTGGTAGGAGCTTTTTACTTCTGACATTCTCCAAGCAAGGTCCAGGCCAGTCTAACCTTGGCAGTCGGTGCATAGCCTGTCACCTATTTTGGTGGCACCAAATTTTGTATCACTTTTAATTTGGGCTTCTCTGGCTTTTTCCTCTTGACTGCCTCTGGTTTCTTGATAATGCATCTCTTTCCTTGATGCGTTTTCTTCCCTGCAGTTTCATTTCATGGCACTGTTTTGAAACAGATGCTCTGGCTACTTGCACAGTCACTCCTGCCAGCTTCATGATTCTTCCTTGCTGTTTTTGACTGTAACCCTCAATTTACTAAGGCCTAATTGTAAGAGATAATGGGAAAAAAGACCAAGTAGGCAAAACATAAAATGTAATGTAAGACTTTCAGCATACATTCTCTACAGCATATTTGATTTTTCAGTAATAAGAATTTCTGGTTCCATGCCTTTTTATTTTGGATATAATGAAAACATATTCTTTCTGTAACTTAGTTGAAATAAAATGAGATCTCTGGTAAGACAGAACCTCTGGGAAGAGATTTGGAATATAGACTTTTGTTCCTCATCTGCCCCTTACTGAAGTGTTTTATTTAGTTCTGTAATATCAGCATGGTTGTTTAAATCTAGGTGCATAAATCTCTATTTAGAAAACACAAACAGATTGCTTGCTTTATGTATGAAATTATAAATAATGTCATTTTTTTGTCATTCAATATTACTTCAGTGAAGACTCTATAGTTAGGATCTCTGAGTACCCAGCTATTAACCAAGTATCTCAGTATGTCATAGGTATCTAATTTTAGGCATCCAGATTTGACATTTTTGATCTTAATGTTATTTTTTAATTCACACGAACATTTCCCATAAACACAACAGAAAAGCAAGTAGTTATCATCTACGGCAATTTTATACCTGAAAAGTCCTTGGATTTCAGCATTTGTGACTCGATATTTTTTTATTATAAGATGCCAGTACATTTGGATGTAAAATGAGATATGGCTTCCTAGAAGCGTAGTGAACTAGCAAGCTTTTAGCAAAAACTGTCCGCTTCATATTTCTTGTTGTGTGAATTCCCTCTGTCTTCGAAGGAGAATAAATTAGCTCTCTAGACGGCATTTCAGTCAGTGATTTCCAGGAAAACAGCCTGCTATGCCAGAGAACATCTTTGCTCAACAGTTTGCACTGGCCATTGGAATTTATGGTCCCTAATGTTAAAGACTGTTCATTGCATGTAAGACCATTTATTGGTCATAAGGCCATTCAGTGGTCATAAGGCCATTATTTACAGGCCACTGAGCGTGCTTCTGTTGATTTAATATAAAGAAAGTGTACTTAACCTTGATGATTAGAGATAATATTACCGAAAGGCTCAAATGAAGAGATAAAGATGAAACCGTGTATTAATTACCCTGGAATTACCTTTCGTGACAATATTTGTGCCAATACAGCAAAAGCAGAAAAATTAAAGTGAGACAGACTTTCATAGTGGGAACGCCAAAGTTCAAGGCAGGAAGAAGGCACAAAGTGGTTCTATCAGTTTTTAGCTGTTGAGGTCCAAATAGTGATCTGAATACTATCAGGAATGTTTGTTAAGACAAAATGGTTGATGTGGTGAAATAAAACCACAGATAGCACTCAAGTTCACATATTATTCAAAAATTCCTACACAAGTATGAATTTTTAGATTATGCTTTCTGATAGGAAGATTCCTGTGAAATAAGAAAATACATATAATTGTGAATGTCATTTGTAACCGTCAGTATGTCAAACTCCAGTAAGTTTCATTAAGACGGGTCAATTTTTCAGCCGGTCTGGAGAGATTTAAGATCGTAAGGGTTTGATACTATAAGGTTACGTATCTCTAATAATTCAGGTAAGATGGATAGTTAAGATAAATTGGATGGTTTTGACCTCAAACTAAGAACTTTTTCTTTTTTCCATTGAGTTTTTGATATCATTCAAAGCTGAAACCCATGGCAAAACTCCAGCGTCCTTCTTTGTGTTTTCTTGACCTTGGGCCCACTATATTATTGTGTCATGAGGCAGAGCAGTCTGAATGAGTTAACCCCTCCAGACTCCTAGAACATTTGTTGATGATTGATAGACAAGTTACAAGGAAGAGGATTGCCACCCATCAATGACAAAGGGAAGTTAGAGGAGCCCTTTTTATGGTGACCAATCCCTTGAGCCGGCTATGCTGGATTTAGGAATGCTGTGTCATGGCACAAGAAGTGGTTGAGGGAGGTGGTTGAGTCACCATCCCTAGAGGTATTTAAGAAACGTCTAGATTTGGCACTTCAGGGCATGCTCTAGTGGCAGAGATTGTAAGTAGTTTGTTTGTGGGCTGGGGTTTTTTTGGTGTTTTTTGTTGGGTTTTTTTGGTGTGTGTATGGTTGGACTCAATGATCTCAAAGGTCCTTTCCAACCATGAAGATTCTATGATTCTATAATTCTAAGTGACTCCAATGAACGGAAGAATCCAGGCTGGAGAGGACAAATCTGTATTCATGGAAAACAAATGAAAAGTTTACTCAAAGATTTGGTGAGTGAAACTAACTGCAGTGTTTTGCTTAACTTTAGTGTGAAACACACATTCCTGTGAGAGAGGACATACCCGATAGTCTCTTGGTGGGTGTGGGTTGCAGAATCAACAGCTGCACCTGAGCCACCCCCAACCACCATGCCCTCACATCTCAGATGGATTGGTCAATGGTAGGTCTACAAGCCAGGCAGAAAAACTGCAAGCAAGCCTGGACGGTGATGAATGCTTAACTCTGAACAGGTCACGGTTTGTCACGTTATTCATGCCATTGCGAATCATTGCAATTTTAAATGGACTATATTTTACTTTGAAATCTTAAACAATAGAAAATGTCAGGTTTGGTTACGTGTTCTCAGATTTGAGGTGGAAATGGCCTTTTATACCCACAGACACACTATTTTGATAGAGGCCGTAAAACACACACGTACAGCATGAAATATGAAAAAAGGAAAACATAAATGTCACACAATTGTGCTCTGCACTCTTGCTGAAATTTCAGCTTCTCTCAGAACACCCACAGTCAAACATCTAAAGTTTTCTTTGGAGTCTCACAAAGGGTTAAGGCAGCTTGTTTGGCATTAGATATTTGTATAATGAGCTTTTACTGAAGTAATTAAAATTTGTTTATAATTAATACAGATGAATTGGTTTCTGCACAATAATAGTTAGGAGATTAACAAAGGCCACATTTTGGCAACAGGACTACATTCTTTTCCAAGTGCTGTGGGACTTTATCCAATGAATGTCTGTCCAATCCGGCTGATTCTTCAGAGATGCCATATGGCACTGCTATGCATTACAATTTTTTTTCTAAAAGGCAGCCATATGACATAACTGATCTTCAAAACGTTGTCAGAAGGCATTACCTAGGTAGGCTGCGAGCTGCTTTCCAAAAACTTAGCAAGCACAGGGGCTATTAATTATGAGCAAAAGAAATGTGCACACACACGCTGGAAAGTTGGCATCCTTTCCTCTCTAGTCACAGCTGAGCATCTCTTAAACTGCTCAAGCTAGGAAAGTGAAGAGAGTTTTATCTTTTTTTAACTTTACACATCTTCCTCTAAACCATTAATGCAGCAATTTCACAATCAAGTTGTCTCAGAAGTGTCAGCACATCTGACCCCCAGTGCCCATGAATGTCTTATTTTACCAGCAGCATGTGTTCTTATACTAACTCCACTGCTTTCACTAGCACAGTTTCTTAGATCAAGAAATTGTTGCCTTTCCACACCCTCACATATGTCCTCTGAAATCAGGATGATCCACACCATCCTTGAAGCCAGCTATATTATTTGTTTTATATATATATTCGCCTGTTCCTTATTATATCATTTGCCTTCACGGAACGGCAATACGTGTCTCCAATAGGTGGTATGAATGTTGTTACGAATGACACCTGAAGACCTCGATTGTGCTGCTTCTTGCAAAACATGAGCTGCGGTATCACCATGGGTGGTTCATGTTCTTTTCTATTCTCTTTATTAGCCCAATAGGCATAACGAGGAGCGATTGAAGGAGCTGGGACTGTTTGGTTTGAGGAAGAGGAGGCTGAGGGGAGACCTCATCACTCTCTACAACTACTTGAAAGGACATTGTAGAGAGGTTGGTGCTGGTCTCTTCTCACAGGTAATTAGCGATAGAACAAGAGGGAATGGGTTCAAGCTGCAACAGGGTAGGTTTAGGCTGGACATTAGGAAAAAATTCTTCACAGAAAGAGTGGTCAGACACTGGAATAGGCTGCCCAGGGAGGTGGTGGAGTCACCATCCCTGAATGTGTTTAAGACTCGTTTAGATGTGGTGTTAAGGGATATGGTGTAGGGGAGAACTTTGTAGAGTGGAGATGATGGTTGGACTCGATGATCCCAAGGGTCTTTTCCAACCTAAATGATTCTATGATTCTATAACCACGCTCATTCTCCTCTGTAAAAGCTCCCGAGAGCTTCATCTCACACTGCTAGGGATCTAGCAGAGTGACTCTCCAAAAGCCTGTCCTGGGGACCTTTGTGGTCCTTCTCAGGTCAGAAAATTTCTACAAAACTGGGAACATGCTATGGGTTTGTCTCCAGTGTGACTCTATTGTGGCACCAATTTTCAAATAGCTCTTCCAATCTGCTTTCCCATGCAGACAACCTTTTTGCCTGAAAAGGAAATCATTTTTCATGCATTTACTTAGGGGTTGGAATAGCATATAGGCCTCTCTTGTCCATGTGTGCAGTCCCCCTCTTCCTGATCATTAAGGTGATGGGGCATGTCTGCACTTAGATTTGCTGTGTGCTTTTTTAATATTTCCTAAAAAATGTGAAATGATCTGTAGCAAATACTGACTGATACACACTGTATCGCTGTTGTCCGCACTGCCGTATGACTTCTGTTTAGGATGGTGATATTTTAGTGGAAATACTCTGAATTCCAATTATAGATCCCATAGTACATTCCTCGGCTGATGTGCAGTAGTTCGTCTTACTTTCCACTGTAGGAATCAAATAGCAGATAGCAACATTTGGAGTCAAATTATTATTGTTGTTTTTCTCTCATACTGTTCTTCTGTATTGTCTAGTTGTGTGGACTAGTATGTTACTCTTCCGGTGATTAGCAAAAATAGGCTTCTGCAAGGATATCAAAAAGTCATAAAGGGGATTGCAGAGCTCAGGCATGATCTCAAAAAGTGGAAGCTAACGTCAAAAATCCTCCACACAGAACTTGTTTTGAGGTGGCTTTGTACTTCGCACATCGGTCAATGGCAAAGGATTGCTGTGAGTGGCATTGCACACCTGGTGATGGAAGCACTGAGTGCTGAAGCGTGCTTTTCTAACAGGTTCCTAGAGGAGTGGACGTCTCATGAAAAATATCTGCATTGCTACAGCTATTCTGAGAGCTCATAGCTCAGTATGTAGGTAAGGAGTTCAATGCTGGTAGAACAGCTTGCGACACTGGTGTAAAGGATTTAGCAAGACTAAAATGCTGAATCAAAAGACGGGGTACCACTTAGAAGTCTTTTAATAATGTTTCATGAATTGGTTTCCTAAAATGTTCAGTGGCAATGCATGAGATATCCGTGCTCTCCTTTTGGTCCTCACACTGTACTTATGAATTCATAAGTGGAAAGAGTTTCTTCTTCATCATGTTTGAAAGCCAGGCTAATGACTGCTTGGAGACCTCAGCCATATTGATGGGTACCGGTCTGAAGTTCATCACTTTTAATTTATTGGACATTTTCTGCAATGAGAAATAGAAATTTTGTTCCCCATGCTATTCACTCAGCCCTCGTGGGACATGCGTCTTCCCTAGAGAAGATTTTCCTGATCACCTCAATGGGACAACAAATCCATTTCACACACTCTGAATATCTGCAGAAGAATGTAACACACATTTAGGGGACCGGTGGGAAAAGGCTGACTTTTAACCTTGAATTTTCTAGTCTGAGAGTAGATGCCTGCTCGAGACAGTTGCTGCTTAGAAACCTGGAGTCAGGCGTTCACCAGGCTCGGGTTGGAAGCTGGTGACATCTGTGAGCAGTATGTGTTTTAATGTTTGTCTCATGATTGCAGCACATTACAATAATGTGTAATTGCTGTGATGCATGCACCTATTAATGCTTCTTATGTGGATTTTAGTGCGATGTAACATATGTGAGCATTGGAAGAGTGCATGTTTGGACTTCAATGTCGTGCTCGCTAAGGTGCAGTGAAAGCTCTGGGGTTAATAAAAAGGTTCATGAATAAGACCAGAGTAGGTGATCATTATTTATTGGCCAATGAACATTCAATAAATAATGAATACGCACATTTCTAACTTCGCCAGCAATTAAAAAAAAGTATCAAACAGACACAATAATTTTGAAAGTTATGAAGTATAAAAAGAACAGAAGAGTTTTGCTATTAAAGTTGTGAACATGCGTATGTTCTCTGCATTGTGGCTGCTGGTAAAAGGGTATATCTTTTGATAGTGTTAGAATTAAGGAGAAATTGCTAGGTCCAGAATATCCTTTATTGTTTTGTGACCCAGCCTCCTCACAAAGGGATTTCTTTAGGGGTGATGCAGTGAATGGCGTGTCCAAGAATGCATATGCTTCAGAGATAAAAGCCTGAGGGAGACGTGCAGATGACAGCAGAGTCAGAGAAGAGAGAGCTCGCAGCTGCCATGTTCTCGAGAGTGTGTGGTCGTCCATCCCAGCCGCTTCGCCTGGGAGAACGGACTGGTTTTCTGTGTTGGCTTGTTTGCTCCTTGTCCTGCTTTGTGAGCCCTGGTTAAGTGTTTTTCTGAATCGGGATACATCATGAGTTTTAAAGAGGGAGTTGTTATAACATAAAAAAATATTGACTGTAACAGCTGTTTCACAAGTGTTAAAAGTTTACCATGAAAGCATGAATTAAGGCAGATTTATGAATATGTTATTTTTAACATCTCTTTGGGATGAAAACATATTTAGAATATATGCAGTAAAACTCCTTATGAAAAGTAGTTACTTGACATATAGAAGACACACTCTCCAAAGTTTAAGAACTTGTTATTTTTCATAATACAAAAGGCAATTAGAATACATTATGAACTAATGTCAAACTATATCCTTAAGCTGAAGAGACGCTGATTTATAGAAATTTTAAATACGTTTTGAACTGATAAACTTTTTCCATTTATGCAATTGAAAGACGTTTAAAACAGCCAAGCCAAATCATTCTTAACTTCAAAAAAAATCTTTTTTTTTTTTTCCTGGTGCCAAGTTTCATCTTGGAGGGAACTTTTATAGCTGATTTAAAACACCGTAAAAGAGGATTTATAATGGAAATCTCTACCCTTACTATAACAGCATTAGCGGGTGCCAGCCTCTAACAAAAGTCCATACTCTGCCATGATGTACTGAAAGCAATGTGAATAGAATGCCATTATTTGAAGTGAGAGGAAATGAAATTCAATTCATCCACCTTAATAGAATAGTCTTATACTTAAGAGATAATGTCAGTAGAATAGAACATTGTCACAGGAAAATTAACTGCTGCTGCTACATGAACACCAGGGCAAAGCTGAGGTACTTAAAATAAATTTGGGGCTAAGCTGACGGTTATTTTTGAAATGGGAAATCCTGATCCGGTGACAATATTCTGCTATGCAGACTTTATGTTTTCCCTGAAGTACGGCAGAACCACAGGACCAGGGATGCTTCCTTTGGGGGCAATGGTAGCTTGCGAGGTGTCCATCCCCCCCTCCCTTTCCAGCTGTTTGCTCTGTCTCCAGCTGTGGTGTGCTCTCCTTTCCTGGCAGTCGGCTGGTGGGAGCCAGTGCATTGGTCTGGGTTGAAAAGGGCCTCAGTCCCAAATGTTGGAGTGTTTTTAAGAGAAATAATTTTCAGTTGCCGATTTGCAGGTCCGGGTTCGTAACCCAGCTTCACAAAATACGGGGTTGACATGCAACTGCCAAGGCAGCTCATTTTGGGACAGGGAAACGAGACAAGCAGGGACACAAAAGCCTTCAGCCGTTAGCATTGCTTCCAAAGCCAGCAGCGATGAAGCGACAGCCTTCCTGACGGATGCAGACAGAATCACCTCGCCTGGCAGTGGCTGTTGTGGCAATGACGGTTTCCTCACTCGCGGACCTCCTGTTTCTGTTTGCACACGCAAGTACTCTGAAAGGCAGTGCTGGAAGAAGTCCAAGGTGTGTTCCCTCTGCTCCTCTCTGTACGAGAGTCGAGCGCTGAAGCCAGGTGCCAAACTTTTCAGCCAGGTGTTGAATTCTGTCTTGGGACATTTAATCAAAGTCTGAAGAGCGCTGGGATTTGGGGATGTACGAGCGATGTCAGTGTGATTTCAATTCTGACGCTGGTTGCCACCGTGCCATCCCTGCGGCGGATGGAGAAAGATGCTGCCGGCACTGATCCACACCAGGGAGGGGGCAGAGGTTTTCCATTCCTGCCTTCCCTGCATTAACCCCACAGTTCTGCTCCTCACAACAGTGTTTTAAGCTTTATGGATACTGCCCAAAGTGGGGAACAAAGCCTTTTCATCTTGGTAGTTTGCACTATCTACAAACCATCAGGTTGTTTCAAATGGTATGTCCTCTCATTATTCAGACCCCTTTTGCACTGCCATCCATCAACATGGGTCTAATTCTTTCCCGGTGCAAAGAACAGTGAGTAATTCCCCTGAAATGAATGAGTCTCCACGTGCCTGAGGGTGGCAAAATTCAGCCGATCATGATTAACCTGAATGAAGCCAATTTTATATCCTAGATTCCATTTATTCTAAGGCCAGAAAGGGCCATCATGATAATCTAATCTATCTTCTTGCATTACACAGGCCACAGAATTTCACAAAATGATTGCTGCATATAGTTCAATAACTTGTAGTTGAGACAGACTACATTATTTCTCTTAAGATATGTAGACCAGGTTCCATGTGGTGGAGACCTACCATGCCTGAGAAATTTCTTCCAACATTCAATTAAACTCAAGTAAAATTAAACTCAAGCAAAATTATAATTTCTAGCATGACATATAGATATTCCTGAGATTCTGACCTACAACATCCTGAGCTCTAACAAAAATGTCTTCTTTCTGTAATAGTAAAAAGTTTGAATACAGATGACAGATATTATTATAGGGGAACTGTTATTAGTCTATACTAAAACAAAGTTAGTTGAATGTAAAATGCTCCAACATATTTTCTCATGCCATGTTGTCAAAAACTAGTTGAAAGTTTGTTTATATTTTGGTACCAATGAACAAAGAGCTTTATGTCTTGATAACTGCAGCAATTTACAAACATCTGCAAATAGCCTGTTGTTTTATTTTCCATGATTCCTGGCACCGCTCTCAAACGTTCCTTTCTTCAGAGAGTAGAAGCAACAAAGCCTCATTTAAATCAACCACAACATGAAGCAGCATATTGGAGTTTGTGTTTCTGCAGAACGTTTCTAGGTGCAGTCGCAAGAGCAAAACCCCAAACTCCTCCAAATGAGTTTTGTTGAGGAGAGCGTGTGCCAGGACAGAGGGCACAAGGTCTTGCGGCCCATCGAGTGAAGAGCTGCAGGTTTGGAGAGCCGGGCTGAGGCCTTCCAGTTTCTCCCTTCCAAAGTTCTTTTCCTAGAAAGCTTCTTGAAGAGGGTGTGCAAAAGCCTTCTCTCATTCCCTCCAGGGAAGTTACTCTGAAGCTACTAGACCTGGAGCAGCCCATCTGGGCTACAATGACATCTTTCTTCTAGGATGTTGCCCCAGTAAGTAAAACAATAACACACAGGTAAATTGTCTGTGAATCTCCTTTCCCCAGATATTATTTTAAACGAGGCCATTTCATCTCCCTTGATCAAAAACTAGCATCGGTATAAGAAGAATTAAGCCTCAGATGCTAAGCAGCTGAGATTAAAAAGCAAATAAAAACGTGCCAGACAACTAACCAAGCAGCAACAGTGTGGAAGATGAGAGACTGATATTTACATTTCCTGGCTTCCCCACCAATAACTATCAATGCAGTGGCAATACATCAGATAAAAGAGTGTTGAGTCACAGAATTTTGGATAATACTGCTTAGCAATTTTAAGCTGTCTGGGCAATAAAACATTGAATCTTTGTTAGTCTGCAGCCCGTTCAAGGATGATGGGTGCAAAGATAATTTCCCGCTCCTTCTGTATGAGGAACAGGTGAGTGGACTAAAACTCTTTTGGCTGGAAAAAAGAGTTACTGAAGATAAATTTGATGCAAATCTCCAAAATTATGTTGTGAGTGAGAGTAATAGGGGCATCACGTGAAAGAGCAGGTTCAAAGCAGACAGAACATGTTCTTTCATACAGTTTGTACCTAAATTGCAGAATTCCAGATCACAGAATGAATGTGGAAAGTTCACATGCATCCATGTCTGATGCTTTAAAAAGTGCTTGAAAAATGGTCAAATGTATGGTAGAAAAAAAACCATAGGCTATTCAGTTAAAGCACTATGCCTACATCTCAAAATGCCCTTAAAATACAGATTTTTGGAGGCTGGGAACATATTCTGAGAAAATATCGCTACATTTGACTTGGGGTTTTTTCCTCTTTAAGCGATGTTGGTGCTTAGCTTACTCTCGGGGACTGAGTACTGGGTAAGAAGGACTTTTGTTCTGAACTGATAACGCTATTGTTATTTTCTTTATTGAGATCTGAATTGTTCCACTTGGTCCTCAATGCAGTACATCTAAGGGTAAATCAAAGTCATAAAGAACATAAAACTAGTAGAATTTAAATGTTCTGTCTGGTTAGATTGCACAGAGCTCACTGTTATGGCGATGCATTTGTTGGATGTGCGGTTCAATCCCACTCTAGCCTTTCAGAACCGCTGTCAAAGTGAGAATTGCCATAAACATATCACCATATGTAAAACAATTGGCCCTCAATCAGTTGTCAAAAGACTTGGAAATTACGGATAGATCGTATCTTCCTTTATCTGAGAAACCTCCTAGATATGTGATTCAGAGACAGGCAATTACTAGTCTAACAGGACAAGAACAGTTACAAAGTTAATTACCTGTGATTATCTTACAAAAGGTGGTGATTATATAGCCGAATGACAAAAGAAGAGTGTTCACGAAGACAAAAACACACGGTACCATAAACTGATAAAAACAGGGCCACCCATTGTTAAATTAGAAATAGCCCACTTCAGTTTGTGTTTCTATTACAATAACACCTTCCCCATTCTCCTAAACCTCACTGCTTTTTCTCAAAGGAAACACTAACCTCCTGAAAGAGCTACCGTTCTTCCCTTCCTTAGAGCTCTTTTCTTTAAAGTTTCACCGTGAATTTTAAGGGCTGTTAAAGTAACAGCCAACACGGGGTACAGCGAGGAAAGGGGCAGCTGGTACCATCCCCCTCCTCCCCCAGCTTCTTTGCATATTTACATGAATCTTCTTGCCCTTATCGTATCTACTTGCCCTACCCTTTAGCCTGCTGAAAAGAATCAATTCGGCGGCTTCTAGCTGCTGAACAGCAAGCCTGAAAGCCCTTCGCAGTTCTAGCCCTGCAACACGTACGGTGCCAGTGCTGGGAATATGAACGCAGCAAAGTTTCTGCAGAATTTGCTCTCCAAAAAACCCCCTATGATCAAGGAACCACAGTCATCGGAGTAGGTTCCCTGATAAAATCTGGCTAAGGGGAATTTTACGTGTCTTGTGCAAGAGCCCACCCTTCCTTAAACAAACTCCCTTTGAAGTCTCACAAACATTTCGCCTTCCGTGGGTTTTTTGCTTCAGTCTAGGAATCAGTTTTCTTCTCTTCTCAATGTTTAGCATTTTGGTAAATGGCACGTTCATGTGTTGGAGGTGTTAGCTGGTTGCCTAATGGGAAAAATTATTCATAACATCTAGGTGAGTCAGAACGTGCACACACTGTGTTAGGGCTCCTTTGGGTTTCCTTAACACCTGTGTGAACAAAGGTTTTATTATACAACTATTAATAGGATTCCAAATTCATGTCTGTAATTTGATGGTCTTCTAAGCGTCCTTGGGACTTCTCAGAAAGATGCCCACAATGTTGCAGTTCGGTAGAGCAGTCGAGGCTGTATTCCTCACATTCAAGGCTTTCAGGAATGCATTTCAATGTGACCAAAATGGAAAAGTGACTCTCTTGTAACTGATACTTGAAAATATTCCAGCCAGGGACTTAAATAAGGCAATATAATTAGTCCAGACCATTCAAGATGGGACTGCATAAACATAAATGCACTGGCTACAACCATGTTTGAAAGCCTGGGATGGGAAAAATAATTTAAAATATAACTCCAGCTCTAAAATAAGTGGCAGAACTTTAAAGATTTCTGTCAGTGCGAGCAACTGCTTGTCACTGGGGGTAAATGAAGGGTCCTCCCCGGTCTGGCACAGTTTCCAGAGCACACACAGCTCTGTTGAAGGTGATGGCTGCATTACCCCACAGTAGAGACAGTGACTGTGCAGAGCTCCCATCCCTTGGACGTAAACACCCTACAAACGCATCACTCAGATCTTTATAATTGCTCCGATCTACCTGCTGTCCCCTCTCTGCCATGCTGCGGTGCCTGTGACATTTCACTTCGGTGCATGAGGATCTGAACAAATTCGTGGGAAAACTAGTCCGCTGAGGACTACTGAAGGTGAAGTTCAGCTTCTGCCCCAGCATCTCCCAACGGCAGCACTTTGGAGACGGGGAGCACCCGAGGCGTGGGGAAGGAAGCAACACTTGACACTCTGCTCCTCGGCTCTTGCCCTGAGCCCCTGCCCAGCACAACACCTTCCCGGCTGGAATCCGAAGGGACGCAACAGGGGAGCTTCGTAAGCAGCCGAGGAAACGAAGGGGCTGAGGCAACGCTGCCGCCAGCCCGGCTGCACTCTCCTCCTGCTGATTTCAGTGGGTGTTGGATGCGCATCTTTGAAGGGCAAATTTACCTCCAGCTTAATAAGCATGATAAGTCATAGATTTGCTGGGAGCAGGAGCAGAAGCCCTCCCGCATCTGTTAGCACATTATTAGCACAGCTTGTTATGGGGCCTCACGTGACGCAGCCCTGGTCGCAGGACGCAATTATGGATGAATTCCTGCTCTGCCTCCCCCCCTGACTCAGCAGCACAGCTGGAGCCAGCCATAGTCACATTGCAGGAGGTGAAAGGTACTCTGAATTATAGATTGCCTTTGACCTTTTTTGGTTTAAATTAAGGATAACATCCAGGAAAGTGCCTCCAGCCAGGACACTGCTTAAACATATGCTTAACTTCCACCGGGGGCTGGTGCTCATCAATGGAGATGAAACACTTGCTTACAGTACAGTGTGTGCGGAGATGCTACCCCAATGATGATTAAATACCTTTCCGAAGAGGAGTATAAATGATGGTTTCCTATAAAAATGATAACCAGAAACGCCCTCAAACCTAGGAAAATGTTCACTTAAAATTCAGAGCAGGTGTTGAATTTCAGCCATAGCATAGAGATACGTTAAAGGGGAATACTATGAAAACTGCACGCCTTTTAAAAGATAAAAGAAACAAAGACTGTTAATGAAGAAAAGCAAAACTAGATATGAGTATGCCATCACACAGGGATATCTATCTGAACAGATAAACTTCCTTACAAACCCACTAAGAAGGAATTAAGGTCAACTTAGTGTCTTTTCATCAGAGTGTTTTCTATGATAACTTTGTAAGTGCTCTTAATATATAACAAATAATCTCAGGGCAAAGATCTGTTTGAAGGAGATATGATTGATGACCTATCATCCCTAATTCACTGTTTATACTCGTAGTGAGCCTATTGGGAAAATACCTCATTCATCAGGGTATTAGTGAATTCAACCAACGTATGGCACCTTCATTTTAACAAACTAAAGGAGAAAAGCTAAATGGGGGAAAATTGACAACCATCTCTGATTCTATGATAATGCAATTAGGCTGCTCCTCTCCAGAGCTTTTGCTAATTCACAAAACAGCTTCAGTCGGCAGGTCATAAATATATGATCATTTTTCACACTTTGAAAAGTAATGATGCCTTGACATGAATCAATAAATCTTGGTGAAGTCATTTATACTTTTGTGTTGTGCATACAAATCAGTTTTAAAACAACTATATATTAATTTTGACTTTTATATAGTCTTTGTTTACAAAAAACTAATTTTGCAGCGGCGTCTGCATTCCTTGTGCACCCAAAACTCATACTGAAATCACTGCCTATTTTCAGGACCTAGCAATGCTATACCAGACCTTATGGCTCTTAATATCTTTTCTGTCTGATGAAGACATAAAAGGAAGGGAGGGTGGGAGGGGAATGAGGCAAAATAGAATTCTCTCTTTTCCCTTCTCGCTTGGCTTTGGGCTTCCTTCCGAA
The DNA here is from genome assembly GCF_963924245.1 of Chroicocephalus ridibundus. Classification (NCBI taxonomy): domain Eukaryota; kingdom Metazoa; phylum Chordata; class Aves; order Charadriiformes; family Laridae; genus Chroicocephalus; species Chroicocephalus ridibundus. The sequence goes on from NC_086285.1 coordinate 142,408,870, forward strand.
AATATGTTGGGGGTTTCCCAGTAAATATTGACATTCCCGTGGTTAATTTATGCAAGTTTCCACTCTGTACCTTCAGTCCTCTCTGGGGAAGGACAAGTGTTAGGCTTGCCATTACGCACCGCAGTGTTGCTATGAGGAAGAAAAGGAGAGAAACAGTACAAGAAGGAAGGTTATCAGAGCATCACAACTTGCCCTTTAGTCTTAGGAGAGATGCGAGAAGAACCACACCCGACGGCTGCACAACAACCCGACCTTGCCACACGTCTCGGTAATAGGAATCTTAAATCCCGACAATCTTTTTAATGCAACGTCTGCCTTCTCACACGATTCCGACACATTATGTGCATAAGGTGAATACAACAAAACCCTGACCACGCGTGTATGCCGGTATGAACAATGCAGGTCACTATTCCATGTCATATCAGAGTTATCTCTGTCTGTCTCCTAAGTTTTGTGGTTAATATCTAAATAAAACCCAAATATGTTCTTTACGTCACGAGTAGGATAGAATTTCACCTGAGGCAGACCTATGCAAAGATAACCAATAAAATTGTAATGCTAGCCACTGATTCAGTGATAAAACTGCTTTGTACAACTTAGCAAAGCATAAATCACATCGTACAATCTCTCTATACATCCAGGAGCATACAGATTCACAAATAAGTACTATGGTACACAAAGGATTGATCATGAATGATCCATGGTAAATGTAAAGATGTGCAGGCTGATAAATACCTCAGGTAGCTGCTGATGTTTGCCTTGTTATTAAAATATCTACGCGCTGCCAATTTGCAGCAGTTATCCTGTGTGGAATAGAAGGGTTTACTTTTTATACCTGAAATGCTTGACAATTTTGCAGCATGCAAAGAGAAATGACACTAAATCACAAGAGTACCTGCTGTGCTGTCATTTTCATTAGAATCTCTCTTTTGTTTAGTTTATTCACTGCTGCTTGTTCCTTAAGAAAGTGGTTTTCTAATAGGGATGGACAAAAACCCACACGTACTAAGCAGCTGAGGAGAAAAATATGTTTTTAAGTTGAGAACAAAAACAAAATGGCATTTGGATTGTTCACAACTCCAGTTAAGTCATTTTGAATTGCTGATTGAAATAAATATTGTACTGAAAATTGTTTTTGTAGTCTCTGAGTATTCTGCCCTGTCTCCATTATTTGATCTCTATTACGATAAGTAGCCAGTTTGGGATACACTGTGCAACTAAGCCAAATGCATACAGTAGATGGCTGAAAATTTAACAATGCATTAAAGTGCAAGCTCCCATGTTTATGTAATTTACATTTCACAGACTTAAGTAATAAAGTAATAATATTTTAAACAAAGGCAGGATGTATTTTTTAATAGACATTAAATACCCCATTATGAAATGGTACTTCAGTAGTAATTTAAAACAGTGTTAGTTTTCAATCACATATTCTGTAATACGTATTTTAACAAAATACCGAGGACTGGGTCTCAAGCTGATGGCAATTAATCGGGCTTTGCTGAAGTTAGAGGGAATTCATCACGTGCTTTAAGTGTATGTGATTTTCTGAATCAACGCCAGGTGAGAATCTAGTCCGTCGTATCTCCCCCTGATGTTTGATGCTCAGCCCCATGAATTTTGAATTTCAAGAGAGCAAGAAAAAGTGCCTCAATAATTGTGTCACTAGCCTGCCCACCAGAATCATCCATAACAGACCCCTCCAGCATCTATAACCGCATCCTCTTCTGTCAACTTAACCTGGTTTCCAGCCCTGCTGAAGGTGTGGTATGCATTTTGTGAAGGTTCTTACAAGGAAAATATTTGGATTAATGATATAATTTAGTGGCAATTTAGTGACAGTAGGTCTCAGTAGAGTGACAATGGGATTGAAAAAGTAAACCAGTGGGATATACTTGATTGTGGCTGTTGGGCCGGCAGCAGGGAAGCTGCAGGGGTCACACTGATTGGCATTGTCACTTTCCCCATTCATCAAGCAAGGCCAGACTTCCCGAATCATTTACCAGATGGGGCAGCTCGTCAGTTTAAACACCTGATATGAAGCCATCCGTCATCTGATAACATGATCGTTGGGCTGCAGCTGGCTTGGTGCTCTGCAGCCTGAGTGCACATGTGATGGACTGGAGCCAGGGAAGCAGGCTTAGCAGTGCTGCACTCCCCTGATAGGATTTGCAGCCCTCCACTGGACCATGGAACAGGTGGAGACGGAGAGAGAATGAAAAAATTACCATGTGTTGCGGGGATTAGAGAGCACACACTTACCACTCCACTTGAATACCAATCAAAGGACAACCTTGAGCCAGACGAATTTAAGGCCATCCGTGATGTAATACAGAGAATATAGGTTCTTGCATATGCTGATATAGCTTCATTTTCCTACAGGGTATTGGACTGATACCTGGCAGTACTGTAACTTGCCTTTTGTTTTCTACTGTGGAAGAGAGAACAGATATTTGGAAATATGGGCTTTTTCTTTTCTTTTTTTTCCAAAGGACATCTTAAAACAGGTTATCTCTTAGAAAAAAAATTTAAATATTTCTAGGAACTGACCACAGATCCTATTAGTTTTGCTTAGCAAGACAAAAGCCTGCCAGGATGGAGAGGCCGCACTATGAATTCAAAATGTGATGATGCTTACTGAAAGGCAGTCCCACGCCCAGATTCCCTCAGTTACTGAAATGCTCAGATCTCCCCGATTTCAAAGGAGTTAGGTGCCTAAACGGCTCTGAGGATCTGTCTTTTAGTGGCTCCTCTGGAGCCATACTTCAAGTCCTTTCTCAATCAGCAGATACCACGGCTTTGATCTCAGATAAGTCCTCCCTGGGAAAACCACGTTGGGGGAGATTCTGTGCTGCAGCGTTAACAGGTACATTAAATGGCTTTAATGCACAGAGGTACCTTCCAGAAAGTGAGCTGTTTTTCAATCCCTGACATAATATTCACCAGCCTCCTTGGGAGTTTCAGCAGGACCAGGTTTCTTTGCACAAGTGTGCACAAGTGACCCCATGGTGATGCACACATCCTGGGTACACACCTCCTCCTCAGAGCACATGTCTCTGCCCTCCTCACCCTCTTCCTTCTCCTCCTCCTCCTCGCAGCCTGCTCCACGCTGAGTGTGGAGCCCCAGAAACAGCATTTTGGTGGACAAACTCTCGGTGGAGGGACCTTTTGGTGGACAACCTCTCAGTTCAGCTGCAGCAAGCTGTAGGCTGAACTGGGCTCCTCCACCATGAGGCAGCTCGCTCTCTCCCCGTGCTTTGAATTACAACAGTAGGGTAACTTTGTCCTTCCCCTAAAGACTAGTGTCTTTCGGAGCACTGAGTGCCTGCTGGTCTTCAGGGCCCAATGCTGCTCCAGCCACACGCTGCAGGAATAAAGACCCTCCATGAACCTTCTCGTGGCATCAGTGCTGCCGTTGGTTATTCCAGGATGGGGACGAGAGGGAATTCGCCCCCCTGGAGGATACATATGGTCAAGGACGGGATGCAACATGTTTATTATCAGTGTGTATATGCCTTTTCCTTTAAAGACAATCACTCCTACAAAATTCTTCCTTTGACTGTGCTTTTTCCTTCCTGAAAGTTGTTGCCTGAGGAAGATCTGCTTTTGGGTGGAGATTTACTCTTTTCACTTCTGATCAGATACTAAGAGATGCCCTTGAAGCAGTTTTTGGTTGGAATTTTTCCTTTCTTTTTACAATTTTATTTTAGTTCTGTGAAATGTACTAAATACAAGTTTAAGTTTATTTTTTTCCAGACAGAGGCAAAGGAGACATCGCCACTTCACTTGTTAAAAGGTTTCACGTCCCCTTGGGAATTACATTGCAGTTACAGTGTGAAACGATGGACTTCTTTGTCAAAAACTCATTACCCAGCTGTAGACACTTAGAAGCATCAGAGATGCTATAATTTATATTTGCAATTAATGGGAAAAAAAGCAAGTTATTTGTAGAAAGGCAAGTTAAAAGTTTGTAATTTATTCATTATGTACCTTCTTTTGTCTCACTTTGACTTTCTTTAGCCAATTTTTTATTATATATACACTTACATACTCTATATACTCTGTTAGAAAAATTCTGTTTCCTTTTCTGTTTCAATGAATGCCCTTTTCTGAGATTGATAGTAGGGGACTATTTTAGGGGGTAAGGAGAGCTCAAAAGACATGCAAAAATTGTATTTGCAGATATAGCATTAGAAAGATGGAAACTCATAGAATGAACATAGGAAATACGCCAGTTTCTGAGAACTAGTCAGACATTTGCGGACATACAAAAAGATCCCTCGTTCCAGCAGAAACAGCAGAAAAGTTCAGCAGAAACCTGAGAATGAATTACTGATACAAAAAAATGCCCTCATGGCTCATTAGCACAAATGATTCATGATATTTTAGAGATGAAACAAAAGGTTTCAGGCTGGCAATATACCTTTAAATCTGTTTCTTTTGCCAACTGCTTTTATCTATCTATAGAATAATAATTAGCAACTTCAAACAATAACTAGGCTATTTTATGAGAGGAAGCGTGACTTTATTCCCAGCACAAAAATGGGGAAGCTGAGGCAGATGAAGTGAGCTGATATCCCTGTGAGGATTAGGTCAGGCGATGTTCGGAACTCAGGTTTGGTTTCAAGCTGTAAGAAATTTTTTTTTATTTTTGTTTTGGGTTTTTTCCTCCCTTTTAATATAGCAGCTAAATAATACCCACAGGTGAATTACTTACAGATGACTTGTAAAGAAAACTTAACCTGCTGATAATAGGAATAACATGGGTTGTTATACATGTCATGGTGTGTGGAAGTACAGAGCAGGAAAATACGATAGAAATGACAAAATGTGGAGGATGGTGGCTGAGGGTTATTTTCCATCTAAATTTGTACATGCATTTAAGAGAGCATTGTCTTAGTTTTTTATTCAATATATGGGTACCTTTAGGTGCCTTAATTGCCTAGGTACATTGTTACATTTATTTAGAAGCAACTAGCTGAATTAATTTAATTTCCGTTTTCATTATTTTAATTTGCGGATCATGAGAAAGAAAGAAATCTCCCAACCAGCACCAGATATATTGAAATGGAAACCTGAATATGAGAAGCAGGCAAAACAAGAAAAACATGCAACCTTGTAACTATCTGCCTCTCAACACAAGACTTCCCAGGTCTTCAAATCCATTTCTCACATCTTTTGGGTCTTCGACCACCTCCCACTGAAATGAATGAGAGCTTTTCCCCCTAGATCCTGATGATAATCTGAGTCCTTTCTATACAGCACTCCAGAGAAATATAATAATAAAAGCCAATAATAATAATAATAATAATAGTTGTCATGGATGCACAGAATAATTTGTAGAAGATGCCTAGAACACTTAAAATTACATATTTACATGTCTTCTCTGCATCTTTAACACAGAAGTGAGATTTATGTCTTGCTGATAACCTTGGTGCCAAAATGTCACACGTTCTCTTTTTAGTCTCCTTTCTTTTGCAATTCCAAAAAAAAGCATTACAATCCTCATATGTAAATTCTATAAGCTTTACTGTTCTCCTCAGGTGTGCATGCCAAGTTTTCATTATGAAGGCTCCCTGCTGTGAAAAAAAGGTACATTTTCACTTTCATGTGTCTGTTCCTTTGTGCTAGAAAGGCTTGAAACATTAATGAGTAAACTAAACTAAAACTGTACAGCCATTCCTGCAGGAAATTGGGTAAGTTTCTGATTCTGAGGGGAAGAAATTCAACTAGGTCAATAAAATCGTGTGATTTTGACACTGTGAAGTCAGTTGTCACTAAGGAGTTACCCGTGCTATTTTTATTCATGTTAATGGCATTTTTATGCCCTGGTGTTTTGTTTTGAAGATTTTATCCCACTGAACCAGAAGAATAAAAAAAAAAAAAAAAAAAAAGAAAAAAAAAGAGCTTGGAAAAGAAAAAGACTTTCTTCACAAGTTTGTATCATCTACCCTTGAATACTGATATCTGTAATGCCTTTTTCCTTTCTCAAACCATTTTACTAAGTCATCATATCATACTACCTTGACTTATGTTGTCAAATACAGTATTAGGGGCAAGTATGATATCTTTATTAAACCATCCTTATTTATGGCTATAAACCATACAATAGATTAAACGGCTGTGCTAGTGACAACATATCTTTGAGTTCAGCGTACATAGCAATACTTCTAGATATGTAGAATTAAAAGTAATGCTTGTTTGCTCAATAAATATTAATACTTTTAATAGAAAAAAGAAAAGAAAAAGGTAAAAATAATTTATCCTTTCCTATAGGTTGATGTGACAGAACTGGTTGGAAAACTCACAGTAAAATAGATTTGATTGATAATGGGGTATTGGTCAACTAAAAAGCGTCAAGCAACTCATCCTAAAAAATGTCCTTTTTATGGAGGAAATTCATTTGACATGCACAGGCAATGGAAACAGAGAAATCTTTTAGCTCTTGTAGAAAACGTAAACCTTTATTTTTCTATTTACATAGGAAAACAACTGTTTTACAGCTACCTCTAGACTTCTGGTTTTCTCAAGGATGAAACAAAGATCCAGAGAGAGATTCGAGCAGGAGTTCACTGTAGACAGTTCAGTCTCACCAAGCATATCAGAGTGGAGCATCATGAATTTATTCCAAAACATATCCCTGGGGACCCAGATTCTTCACTCAGAATGAAACGAGCTCTTCCCTAAAAGAAAAAAAGAAAAAAAAAAGAAAAAAGAAAAAAAGAGGTGACTGCATCTAAAAGGTGACTTCTTAAATGTTAATGAAAATAAGTTTTTATTAATGTTTCTTAGAAAAGGGGATATTCAGTAGCATAGTCAACATTCAGGACAATTAGGAAGTCAGTCATCACCCCGTGTTATTCTGGCTGGATTTACGTTAGCTAAACCTGTAATGGAAGTAGGAAAATGGTCGGGTTTTTTTTACAAAGAATGGTGGTGATTGAGCTCAGCGGACTGATAAACTACTGGGAGGTGCCAGCGTGTCCCAAAACCCCGCACCCTGCTCAGGCTGTACCCAGGCTGGTGGCTCACACCCTGCCTTAGCCTGAGGCCAACAGCTGCTGGTGCCCAAGGGCACCTGAAGGACAGTGGCAGAACCTGTTTCACCTTGGCATCCCACTCCCAGTCAGATGGGACACAAAATGCTGCTGACCTCCCCCTTCATTTCCCTCACATGGCTAAATATCTTTGGCGAGGGGGGGAAACTAGACAAAACTTTCCTTCCAGTCTTTCAATTTCTGTTTGTGTCTCATGCAGCAACCTGTTTCTGAGTGGTCATGGGCATGCAAAGATCTGTCTGATAACACTGTTTTCTGTGGTGTGATAGAATCACATCTGCTAAATGCTATAATAGTACAATTTATGATCTCAAAGTGCTCGACAAACATTTTTGAATTACTCTTCATACCACCATAAGATAGCTAGGTTTAATTTTCCACATTTCACAGATGGAGAAAGTGAAACGTAAGGGTGTTAAGTGACTTGACCAGAAATCGAATAAGTCCAGGAGCTGAAAATACAGGCCCTCCTGCAGGAAAGCACTGGAGCAGATGCTTAACTTCAAGTATTGAAACATTCAATTCAAGACAAACACTTTAACAGAAGGACAAAATACTGCATGGAAAATTCTCCAGTCAGCCCATTCTTCAGCTACTACAAAAAAGGAATATCAGCCTTAACTAGCCATCTAACAGCTTGCAAATAGCGCCTGATACGCCATACAAAAAACTCCCTACTGTCTATTCACTTTCCCCAAATAGTATTGATGCAAGCTCTGGGGCACTGCTGGATCTGGTGCAGTGGGAGAAAGGGAGCAGACATTGATTTTTCAAAGGTTTAGATCAGCGCTTGGTAAGGGAGGAGTCCATCCTTAGACAGGCATACTGCAAGGAGAATGAACATGCCTACAGAATAAAAACCTCGGGGGATGCGGCTAGGTGTCCTGTTAGCGGTGGATCACCCGGTTCCTGCTCTGCCTGCTTGCATGGGCTTCTTTGCTGGTGGACGGCAAAGTTTTATCAGCATTCGAAATTCAGAAAAAGCATTCCGATTTTATCAAAATCTGGACGGTAAATGTCCTCAGGAGAGGTGTTCATCAGATCCGTGGTAAACTGCACTATGGGCTGGTCAGAAATACCTGAGATTAGCTTCTTGGTATTCTCTGCCTGTGGCAAGAAACACTAAAGAGTACGAACATTTAATAAGCGTAGCTCTGACTTCTCAGCATTTAAGGAAAGCTTCAGTTCAACCCCTGTTCAGTCATCCTTTGTGACCCTTGCTGTAGCTCCAAACATTTCCTCAATAAATATGTCAGTACTACATTTATAAATTGAAATTTGTGAACCTGAGCAGCCTTGACTTTGAATCCTTGCTCCTAGGATTCGATTCTGGGAATGTGAACAGTGAAGCACATTCCTCCGCAAGTTCCTAAGGCCTGAGTCACCCCTTCCAGCAGAGGTATGGAAAAGCAGATGCCCTATTTTGACCACATAGCGTGCAGTGCTCTAGAGCAGCTTTCTGCCAGAGCCCACCTCACAAATTTGTCAGCTCTTGTGGGCTCCAGTTTTGTTTTTCAGGGCAGAAACCACCACGGTGCATTTACATGGAGTGGCCCCACCATCCCCAGCCAGTGCTTGCTGCTGGCATGTCGGATGATGTCCATTGAGGATGGCAGGATGGTGTGAGAACCGTGACCAGTTTGCACCACTTCAGTTTCCCTTTAATTCCTTTCTCTCCCACGGCCTTTCGGGTCTCACTGCACAGAGACAGGGGTCTGCATAAACAACAGCCAAATCTGGCTCCTGCGATGTGCCTGGAAGGAAATATTCCTTTGTGATATTTGGATCTGCACATGAATGTTGGCACTATTCACAGCCATATACAAGGAAGCAGGCTGAAATAATGTGCGTAAGTGGGGGGAAGGAAATATGTATTCTGTGTTCAATGAATAGATTTGGCCATTTCCTTTTTATACTACTTACTAAATACTCTGTATTTTACTAAAGAGGTTTGGGGTTTTTTTGTATTTTATGAGATGGCCTCCTAAGTCCATGAATTATTTAATATCAACACAAATTACTGTGGCCTGTGATTCATTAAGATCTGGGCTAACCTCTTATTACCTGTGTTTTGGTGTCTGTCATTACAAGAGCAGGTCCCACAGTATGGGATGCTCTGCTCCAGGAGTTTAAAAGCTGTGTTGTGAGAATACCTTATTAGGGAGGTATATGCACAAGGTGCGTAAAGTGTCTAACTTGGTCAATCTAAGCCAACAATACATATTTTAAAATTCGTATATAAATATTTCCTGTTTTCCAAAATGTAGCATGGAAAACGATTCTGGCTACACGCTAGTTCAATTCATTGTCTGCATTTAATACAAGGGTTAAAGAAACGCCTAAAGCCTGAATGAACCAAAAATATTGCTCCTTTGTTACCTCTCCTGAGGCTTTAGAATTAATAGGCTGCGTCCATCACGAGAATATTTTCTTTTTAGAAAAGTAGTCTTTAAGTAACACATGTGCTACTTCCTATGATCTTGATGTATGTTGGAAAGCAATGACAAGTACTAGATACTTATTTTTAGATGATAAAGTAATTTTAGGAACTAAGTGCTATTAATACAGTGCAGCCTGTATTCTAACAATATATCTGTTGATGTATGTGACTAATTTGTAATAGCAGAACACAGTATTTGATGAAGCTGAGGTCTTTCCTGGGAAGGAATTCAGGAAATATGAGCTAAAAAACATTTTTCTTGCACTTACTTTAGAAAAGGAGAACAGTAAAGTGTCAAACCTCTTCAATCTACGTGTGTAAAAACCGCATTCTCCTATAATAAAGAATCACCTCATCCTACTTCTGCTCATGTGAGGTACTCGCGAGTTTGAGTGAAGGAACATACAGAAGAACATACTTTAATCACTCAGACTACTTAACTGTTTTTTTCTCTCTTACTGCCAGCTGAAAAGTGAGTCTAATTTGCTGATGAATACAATTAGAAGCAAATGATCCATTACATTAACTTTAATGAGCTGCAGCAGGTCACTTGGTTATGGATGGCACCGTGCAAAGGTTACAGTTCAGGGCGATACTAAATTTCTGACAGTCATCCCCAAAGCTTTTATGGGGTAGACACAACAAAGACACACTTACCACGTCCTGGTCAGAGAAGCGACTACATTTCATAGCCCACTGCTATCTGCCGTAGGTTTAGTTCTACAGTTTAATAATTCATAATTAGCTCTTATATAACTGACAGCCACATAATAAAGGGCATTAACTTAGTGGTCTGGTAGTAGCGGGGTGTGAGAGCAGACTTTTCACATCTAGCATATTTTCTCAGATAAGGTTCAAAGGACCCATTCCAAATTTACATTTACTTCTTAAGCACGGGAAAAAAAAGAATGACATAGCAATAGAGCCCAGGGTAGCCACATGTAACACACGATCTCACCTGCACTCTCGAAAGGAGTTTGGCTCACGGAAGGAATCTTAATTTCAGAATATTAATATTGATAAACTCTAAAAGGTAAAAATAGCTGAATGAATGACTTAAAATACTGGTATTAGATAGTGATGTCATTGCTTCTACTGTTTTCTGTGTCTAAAGTCTTAAAGCTCCAGAATTGTGTTACTGGAAGAAGTCAACTCCATATTCACATCTAGATAGACACTTTAACGCAGATATTCCAGATATTCACTTTATTATAGAGTTTACAATTGCCATAATCAGAAAACTTATGGACGCAGCCTGAGCTCTGTCAGAAGTTCTCATCCAAACGCGCTGCAGTCCCTGAGCTGAGCCAGCCGGACTCGGGAGCCTCCTGCCAGGGCTTCAGGACCACGTAGCCACCTGGGTCTGGGATCACAGCTGGAGCACAGCTGGAGCTGATCCGAGCTAGCCTGGGTGAGTGCCCACTTCGGGTAGGGCAAACTCAGGCAATTCATCCTGCTGATCACCTCCAGCAGAAGGGAGGACGAAGGCGACTGGCATCTGTTCGGCTGGCACAGCTGTTTCTGACCACCGGTTGAGCTGCAACCTTACACCAGATTGGGGATTTCCCATTCAGGTGACCGGGTGGCTCCAAATGCACTAAGCTCTAGAACGATGGCAGACATTTATAAATTTGGGGGAATACTCATTCGTGTATTGTCCTCTTTTCCTCGATTGTCTACAAGTTGTCTTTACTTTGAAAAGGTTACATGTAATAGATGAGGGACTATTTTTAGACCGTGATGAACTGCTTAATTTGACTGCTTGTTACTCTTATTTTTGATTTGTATTTGATCACCTAGGTCATGCACCTTGAGTGGACAACAAACACTTCAAAAAGGGGAATAATGGTAGAGAAGCACAAATAAGCAACGGTGAATAAGGAACACCCTTGTTCACACACAAACGCCCTTGTTTGCACATGAATATGGGGTTTTGTATGAAAAAGACCCATTCTCCAAACATCCATGTGAAGAGAAACCCATTCAGCATGAATGTTTGTGAACACTGAATAACAAGTGGATGAACAAGCCTGAATCAAACAGCCGTTCAGACTTTGAACCAATGTTCGCAAGCACTGGTTTGCATTATTCACCCAGTCCTGTGAACGGCCATCTGTTCAATAACTGATAATGGAGATGGAAGTTGGGTTGTTGGGTAGATATGGCTCATCAGGGAGACAATGGCTATCTATTTGCAGGATTTCTACTTAGTCTGCTGCAGGGGTGGCCTCGGTTCCTGTTGACCTGTGTGTGATACCACGTTTTCCTTCTCCCTCTCCTGCCAAGATGAGGTTTTGCTTAATATAGAATTTGAAATAAACCTGTGTATGCAAATATACATGGACACGAACATACCTACATGCACATATACACATATAAATATATATATTTACTGTTGCTGGTTTTTACTTAGTATTTAAAATGTATGTTCAAGTTAGGCATGTATCTTTGTGACTATAGTGCTTAGCACATGTTTAAAACCTAGATATGCAAAGCTAAATACCTCTGCAGTTTAAAAACCTGGCTTAGGTGTTTTTAAATTTAAAACCAAATGGTTTAACATTATGCAGAGCTATACCCATCTGCATATAGTAGAAAATAATCCTCAATTTTCTTAGGGTTTTATTACTGCAATAACAAAATCAGTATTTTTCAGATATCAGGACAGACTTTGAAACAAAAGTTTTTGCACCCTGTTTCTCAAACAGCTTCTCACTAATATGAAGTCTTCCTATCCAACAGATGATGACTTTTCTCCACCTTTTAAAAATTGCTTTTATGTGAGAATAATTAAATACAGACAACTTGTCTGGATTGGCTGGTGCAGTTTATTTATTCCAGGTATTTCAATGAGTAATGAGCCTGTTTAAATCTATAGGGAGGTTGTAATTGCTTTTGTTCTTCCTATGACAGGTTGGTAGCTATATTTCCATGCGACTGATTTAGTATAATTTATCTTAAAGTCTGAAATCTTTCCAAGTGCTTCTACTGCTTTTCTAACCCCTAAATGAAATATTTCTCTCAGGTTAGAAAGCATCAAAATAATGTCTGCACAAAGTGCCCATTTATATTTTTGATTTCTGACCTCAGCTTCCTGCAGTCTTAACAGTATCCTTTATCATTCTTGGGAACCGTTGGTTCTGTTGTCAGGGCAAGTACCAAAGGTAGAGGAAGTCTAGCTTCTTTACCCATCAAATAAATTTCTAATCAGTGTGGGGTATTCATCAACTATGTTTTAGCACTTGCTTAGAATGTAAAATACTTTTTTTTTAGAAATTTTTGCTTTGTCCCCCCTGCAGCTTTCTTAACCTAAAAATGCCGAAGTGCACTTCTCAAAACAATTGAAATAATTATGAAAACAAGGATATCATAAATTAAGATGATAGCTGCACCTGGTTCCCAAACTGTAGTTCTCTAGTTCTTTGATTCTTCACTTTGTCAACATATCTTTAGGCTTACTCTAACACACACATGATTCAATATTTGCTCATTTCAAAGAACTGGGGAATCAGATTTCTGTGCACAAACGTTGTTCCGATGTTGCGATGCTATTTGCAAAACAGTTGCTCCGATTCTCATCTGTGAGTTACAACCTGAGCATGTATACATTATCACAACTCAAATAGAAAAAAGAGAAACAAATGATTAAGAATTTAAATGAGAACACCCCTCGAGTTTCATTTCTATTTAATTTAAAATGCATATGCACATTTTCAGGTTTTTTTAGTGACAATTTTAATAACAAATTAACAGACTCGAGTTAAGTTGTAGTGTGGGTTGGGTTTTCTTTTAATGCTGTTGACTAAAACATATACAAAGAACTAAGAAGCAGCGTGTTAGAGTGTGATCGCTCTAAACTGCACTAGTTTTGCAGTGGACCTGAGTAAGTCAGTAAGGATTACCTTGCCTTTTAGAATTTACCTTGCAAAAAAGGAAGAGATAGATAGGAGTAACTGCAGCCCTAAAGCAGTTAATCAGCTGATGGGGAGAGGAAATCGCTTGATTTGGAAAAGCAAACAGTATGGCAAGGTAATGGTTGGAGCTATTGTCCAGTGGATGGGTGATGACGCAAGACTGAAGCAAAGCTGATCACGAGGAGATTCCCTTTTCAGCAGACTATTTTGGGGAACAGTTCTTATCGGTGATTTAGGAAATATTTAACGTTTTTTATGAGAAACAGAATTTTTGGTGCTCAACTGCTGAAAAAGGGGTGGCTGATTGGCATTAGCTTTTCCAGTAAAACCTGAAAACCATCAAAGAAATAAGCCTATCCCATGAAAAATATGCTTTTTACTCTATAATTTTTTTTTAAACAATATTTTTAGTATTTCTCTCCCCAGCATTCTAAGGCTCGAAGCTATTAGTGAAGAGCGCAGTGTGGCTGCCATCCATTGCCATGAGGATGTGTCCAAAGCAATGAAGTATCAGTGATACCAGAATATGCTGCATGTTGGGAGTGTCATCCCAGATGTCTTTCAGAGGAGTAGAGGCCCACAAACAAAAAGTCTGAATGTGTGTGGTTTGACTTCTTGATAAATTCCTGCATTTTCAGGGAAAGTAGGGAAGTCCCTTCCTGAAGAAAAACATGGATCACTTCCTTTAATAATGAGACTGGATCTTTCCTGTGTTTTTATCAACCAAGAGGGTTTCAAATCAGTGCATCAAGTGGTGGTTTCCTTACTCCTACTTGTGTAGCAATATATATATGCAGTCACAAAGTCAAGCAATGGTGAACAAGTAGGGGTTATCCGAAGTTTATGAAGAAAAGCTTTGACTAGCCAAACTTTTGATTCCTTTATATACAATAAGGGGAAGTACCCTGTTTCTCCTTGCATGCCGTGTTCCCAGAACTGCTCCTGTCTCAGAGACACTCCTCCAGCTGGCCGAGAAGTGCCTGTCCTCACTGATGCTGGGGGCATCCCCGGCCGGAGGAACCTGCCAGCCCCAGGGCCGGGACGCCTGACTCCCGCCGAGGGTTTGCAATGCTCTCTCTGCACGAAATCTGGGCTTAGCGGCAGCCTTAATTAGTTATTTCGCCAAGTTTTTGGCCACTGCCTGGTTTTGTGGTTTTGCTCAAGGGCCGTGGCTCCTTTCTGGGATACTTCTCTGGCCTTTTCCAGACCCAGCAGTGGGCTAATAAGATTGTCTCTGATTACGGCCTTGGCTGCTCTCCAGCTCGTACCTCGGATACGTGATAAGGCTGCTCTGAGCCGAGTAGAGCTCAGTTCATAAAGGGACTTGTGAATGCAAGCGTGCAGCTCCGTGGCTGGCAGTCAAATGGCATCTCCCATCCTTGGCAGCACCTCCCACCCTCGGCACCCACCTCCTCTCCTCCGCCTTCCTGGGGACCGCTGGGGTGGCGGCTGGGAAAGGACAACTGTCATTTTTGGGGGCTGGAGGCTCCCTGGTTGGTGCCAGCCATCCCAGGACACTTTGCGTAGCGTTTGCCAGGTGTGAGCTGCGGGTTTTGCTTGACCAAGGTGAAGACGTGAGAAACCAGCACTCCCTGCCACCGAGTCCCCCTTGATGCAAGTAGCTCCTACCACTGTAGTCCATTTTATCTTTGCCTTTTAATTCAAGAAAGCTGTTCTAATTGAAGCCCTAAGTAGAGGCAAACGTTTTACAGCCGTTTGGTTCTAGTAACCATCATCTCAACCACTTAACATTAGTTTTACCAGGACCACAAGAAGTTGTTAGCATATCCCATAATTTGAGCTACTGTAAGAATTATCATAATACTTTCTAACTCCTCCCAGTAAAACTCCCTATTGAGATAAAATGTAGTGAATTGTTAAATGCATATCTTTACTGTGTGTTAGAAACATAAATTGCCTCAGTTATCACAGTTTCTTGCATAAAGACTGTATTCATCAACAAGTGTTTGCTATCTATGTCTTTTATTTAGGCTTGAGAAGAAACAGATTTCAAGAGAGTGACTCACTGGCACCCGCAATGTAAAATAAATAATCGCTTTGGTTTTCCTTTTACTTGCACATTGGTCAAGCTCAAATACATTAGAACCGCTAGCAGTTGTTCATTGACCTTAATGGGCAGTGAAAGAGGCCTGAAAGACTCATATCCATAGAGCAGTTGAAGAAAAACAAAGCTGATTTGTCTGTGATGTCAGGGTGTTTGAGAGCAAGGGTATAATCTGAGCAACTTTTCACGGAGTTGGATTTATCTATTTCTACAATGAAATCTTTTTTAGGATGTTTGTTACTAAAGAATGACTAGAAACTCAGGTGCAAAAGGAGAGTGTCAAAACAGACACTTTATGATTGAGTTTTGAAATACAAAATGTTTTGCCTTTTAATAACAAATACAGAACTAACAATAAAGCTTTATGTCCTTATTTCTGTGGTTAGAATTTAATATCTTTTGTTTGTTTGTTTGTTTTAGATCCTAAGATTCAAAACTCAAATGGGTTTATTTATCAGAAATTTGTTTAGTAGAAGGAACACGTTGCTAGATATGGAGAACGTATTTAGTGAAATTGGGAGCCTGAGATCTTGCAATAAAACTCCTATCTTTAGTAAACAAAAAATGCATTCATACATGCAGTGTACTACACGTATGCGTGCATATATCTATAGATATATATATATCTTGTAGTTGTATATATGCTATCTATAAAATATGCACATACAGAACTGATTAATTTCAAAGAATATAAACAATTAAAACAGCTGTTGAAATGATTTCCCTGTTTTCCTCAACAACAGAGCATTTTCTTTGTTCGTCTGAAGTTCTTTGATACCATTCGGTAAAGTTTCTTTCCATGATATGCAACTGCTGTGTCATCTACGCTGCGTTTATTTGCAAACATAAGGCAGAAGATCTTTTAGGGGAAAGTGCACTAAATCCATGCTCATTTTACATTTACATGTGGCTTGTCACTCTGATAAGTATGGTCAAAATCACAGGGGATGATCTAGAGCTGCTGCCAATTCCCACTTGCAGGGGGCTCTGCGTACATCTCTTAGCTGCAGAGG
Organism: Chroicocephalus ridibundus; assembly: GCF_963924245.1. NCBI lineage: Eukaryota > Metazoa > Chordata > Aves > Charadriiformes > Laridae > Chroicocephalus > Chroicocephalus ridibundus. The sequence continues at coordinate 142,425,360 of NC_086285.1, forward strand.
AAAAGATTTTGTCTATGAAATCCCTGAAGCCCACACTCTCAGGAGGAAAACGCTGTCCCGAAAGACACAGATGTTTTTATACCTGTCAGGTCTTCCTAGCTGGTTCTCCCCAGCTGCTCTTCCCCTCCCCCCCACACCTCCAGGGGATGAGCCCTTCTGACTTCTCTGCTGTGTCATTTTATCTTCTCTGAAAATGCAGGTGGTTTTGCTTCCCTTGTTTCCTTTCCCCAGCCGATTATAGGACACCCGTAAATGTTGTTAATATATCATGAGTGGGCTTATTTCTTTGAATCCTCTGTGAAAGCGGAGGGAAAATCTTCTACTACTCCCACCTTTTGGCCATCTTTTTTTTTTTTTCAGATGGGGGAGTCTTAAGACTTCCCCCTTAAGAAGAGGAGTAAACAGCCCCTATTTTGCTTGTGTCCTCCCTGATTCCTTCTCACTGATACAGAAGGAGTGGGTTTGTTTGGCTGGCCAAGGAAGCCAGTGGTGGTGGGGTGCCCTTCTACAATAAAAAAGTCTACTCAGGTGTGCGCATTATTAACTGTACATGCTCAGATGCTAAATCACCTTCACTCTTAAACTATCAATAAGTAAACGTCAGTTTTATGTCAATGTTAATATCAATTAAAATATAGCTTTTACTTATTCTCTCTTTACGATCTTTTAAAGAGAAACTGAATATGCTTTTACTTTGGCTTTAATAACGTTACTTAAAATAAAATGTAGGCAGTGGTAGGATAGTGCAGTGAAATAAACATATCCTTCTCCTACGGTTACAGTTTATTTTGTTCTGGCCTCCTGATAATGTATTTGGCTGGAGTGAGGAACACGATCGGTTCAAAGTTAGTCTGGTAAAATCAGTTTTGCCCACTTAGACAGATGTGTTATATGAAACAGTGAGATAAATAAAGACAGTGTAATAAAATCCAGAATTGACAGACTGTGTAATGAAAGCCCTTAATAGATCCTGAATCCGTGCACTGCGCCGTGCGCCCGTGCTCTCGCAGCACAATGCGGCGGAGGTGGGATTGGGGGAACCAGGGGCTGCTCGGCCGGTGGCTGCAGGGTTTTTGTTAGCAGGAGGCACTGAATGATGAGCCCCAGGGAAAAGCAGGAAACTGCCTTTGGTGCCGACACGTGGATTGAAGGGCCTAGCACTGTGAAAGCACAACCATCCTCCTGCAAATTCAGCTGCTGCTTGTAGAGCTTGACCTCCGCAATTTCTCAGTCCATGTGCTGATTTCGATGAGATCATTTGAAAAAAAAAAGATACTGAAGAAGAATTATTTTCTTTTAATTTTGACCTTTCTTAAAGGTCATTGTGTAATTTTGATTGGTTTTATCAATATTTTTGTCTTACATCCCATCTTTATCATAACAAGGTCAGTAATGGCTCAATGGATTGGGTTTGGCTGCTCTCTGAAATTCGGGACTATAAGAGGTAGGGGTAGGGGACCGAAGAGCATTAAAGCAAACTTCAGCTCCACAAAAGACTTAAGGAGAAAAACTGAACCCAAATAGTAATAACATAGCCTAAAAAATCCAACACCTGGCGGGGCATTTCAGAGATCTGAAGCACTCTATGGTTGTCTAAGGAATCAATGGTTCATTTGTAGTTGCACTTGCAGCTGATATTTCATTTAGGATTTAATTGTATATCCCCCTGTGCTTATAAATAGTGTTAGTGCCTTATTAAAGCCGTTTCTGAACTTTTTCCCTTGGCACCCTCCCCTCCGAATAATTTCCTGTCGCTGGTATGAGCTGCCATCCAGTAATACCAACCCAGTCTCAAACAATGACTCGTATTTCAAAGCTTCTCTGTGGATTGGGCCGTGTGTGATGATACCCGTTGAACACCCTAGATGAAACCCGAAGCCCGCTCACCAGGTGCATCGCTCGGCAGAGTCACGGGGGGGAAGTTGCTTCGCAGGAGCTGATGCAGAGCGGAGGGATTACAGTGGGCGCAGGGTTGCTCCTCACGAGGTCTGATGCCCAGCGCTTTGCTCCTACCAATTAATGCTCACTCTTTAATATAGCACAGGCAACAGCTTAACTGGTCTCAGAGGTTTACAACCACGTTAAATGAATGCTTTTTCAGAGACCCGAGTGCCACAGTTGTAGAATTAAACTGTATGCTGAATAACGGACTGACCAAACAAAGTGTAGTTATTGAAACTATTACCTGTGGGTGCCCCCCTTCCCCAAAACCTAAACCATTGTAGGAGCTGCCTTAGACTGTACCTGACCTTGCCTAAGGCTGTGGAACTGCAGAACTGCATAACAAATGTGCTTCCTCCCGCTGTGGGACCACTGCAATTCCCACCTTGCGTTTGTGTGAGCTTTGGAGCTGATGCGGGGATGCTGCCTACCCCCTGCACCCACCAAGGTGCACCCACCACTGCTGCCTTGTCCTGATTCCCGCCGCTCACACTGCCCTCAGAAAAACAGTTCCTGGGTTCCAAAGTCTCAGCGTCAAGTGGAGAACTACTCCCCTTTCACAGGGGCTGACCTGGCGGTGGAAAGACACACTGATAACACACTTAGGGCTGGAAACTCACAACTTTACACCCAGACGCTCACCAAGTAGTCGGAGGCTGAGTGCTGCTTTGCAACCTCGCCTGCACGGTGAGATAGGATCCCACCAGGCGGGCATGGGCACCGGTGGTCAGGCTTGTGCAGGACCGTGGAATTTCTGCCTGTACTTCCTCTGCTTTCTACTCCGTATCTGGCAATGCGGTGTTCTAGCTGAGGAGTTTTAGCTTTACTCAGCAAAAGACCCAGCACCGCAATCTTTTATGGTACTTGTTACATGTTCACATTAAAATTTCTTCTTTGCTCATATTAAAATTCAGCCTCTTGGTTCTTACTTGTTTGTGGGGTTTTTTTGTATATGGCCAATGAATTAAAGCACTATATTTCTCTTGCAGTGCTGCTGATACAGTGCTGATGGAGGGCAGAGGGGAGTCTTAAGACAAATTTCTTCTCCATCTAAGGTCTGCCATCTTCCAGAAGAAAACAAACCCCACAGAGTACAGTACAGATTTGATAAACGCATTCAATCACATAACTGATTCTGGTCATCTCAGTTTGAACAGTGTGTAATGACTTCAGGACCTGGAAGTACTGGAAATAGCATGATCTATGAAATACAGGACATACTTGGGTTAGAATACTCACTATAAGGGTGGTGCAATGCTGCCACTTGTGTCATTCCAAATTGATAGGGAACGTCTATCTGCGATACTAAGCGTGATATACCAAGACAGTTCACAAGTATTTTGGGTATGCCTCCATTTCTGGGAGACTGTGATATGCTGGTTGAAAGAAGATTGATTTTTCTGAACGTGCTGAAAGTCCAGCCTCAAATATTTGAAGTTGCCTTCTGCCCCAGCTTTCAAAGATCAAGACCCCAGCCACGCCAACTTAGTGCTTTGTAACATTTTTACCTTTTCAATGTGTATTTATTTCACCAGTTCGTCACCATTTGGGGCTCTAAGTAGGAAAAGAGTGCAGTACTGACAGACTCAGAAGCACTTTCTCTTCTATTATCTGTGTCTTCCTATTTATCTCTTTTCTTGTAACTGCTTTACATAATAAAGCAGGTTTGGTTGGTTGGTGGTTTGTTGGGTTTTTTTTCCCCAGAAGGCAAACCAGATATTTTCAAAGAAAGCTGCTAACACAAAGACCTTAAAATAGCCTTAGCCACTGCTAAGATACCCCAGGCAAACACTGAAGAAAGCAAGCAAAAATAATATGAAGAAAGGTTGGAGGTGGCACAAGTTCTGCCAAAGCAAACAGTCAGAAAAGGAAAAACAAACACCCTCCCCCTGCTTCCTCAGAATGCACATGTAAATTCAATCACATTTACAAATAAATTTGCTTTGGTTATGCTTACACCTTTACATGTGTGCTTTACATGAGTGACTGTCAACATTTACTTATGTAAATACCGAAGACCCGTGATTTTGATCTTTGTATATGCAAATATTTACACTGGAAGTCTTGTAGTAGGATATCACACCTCTGGAACCACCAGCTGACAGCGTTCCCCTCCCACCACGTGTCACAGCCTTGGCACAGAAAAGACAAAACAGGCCAAAGAAATACATGACCGTGGGCTTTGAGAGCAGGTCAGGGCAAGCGCTTCAACCCGTCTTGTGTCTGTGATGCTGGAGTTGGAAAACTGCACAGCAGGAAATTCGATGATACCCTTGGAAGAGTTTATCTGGGATGGAGAGCTCAGAGCTTCCCTGAATTCTCTGCTAAAATAAAATTCATGCCACAGATAAACACTGTATGGTGAATCCTCCATTCAGCTGTGCGAACTACCGAAGGAGAATCATGCTTGAATTCCTCATGTTGCCCAGGTTTTTATTGAAAGTGATTTTGGGGATAGGTATGCCTAGCTCAAAGAAAGGAAACTACCTCACCATTCATGTTAAGTGCTCTGGAAGCCCTCGCGCCTTTGTCATATAAACAAGAAAAAAAAAATGGCAAGGGAACTTGCCTAGTTCAGTGTACCTCAAACCTAGTGTATGGACATTTACACAGTTCTAGGGAACTATTTGCAGGTCCTTCAGATGACAGAAAAAAGTCTACAAACATGTAATGAATAGTTTTCTGCTGCAATCAATTTAAGGTAATTTCAGTCTTCTCGCACAGAAGTCCAAAAGCAGGGCGAGTGCACTGCATCAAAGACTACGTCAGAGTCATTTGTTCAACTTCTGAACCTGGCTTCATGTGTAAAATCTTCTGCCCCACAAAGGCCCTTTTATCATCTATTTTCATGTTTGCAACTATGGAAATAATGTATAATGGAGATAATCCCAAACAACTTCATATAGGCCAAACGACTATGAAGCAAAAAAGGGTGGTGAGATCCACAGAAGAGAATGCAGAATACAAGAAGTTCTTTGCTTCAGCAGTTCTTCTCTGATAAAATTGGGTTTTATGCCCCGTATACACTTTTCTGAAAGGTTGCTTCTTATTCATATCCACTTGCCCGACTCCTCATCCAGGCAGTCATCCTCGTCGTCCCCAGGTTGGAAGCCTTTCCCTTTTAGCCTAAAACTTGGGTCTGACATCTTTTGCTGACATTTTCCTAAAGGCATAAGAAACCTCCACTATCTCGTTATATGTTTTATGTTTAAAATGATAATAATGAAAAAAAAAGTTTATATTTAAGATATTGATCCCAGATTGCATTATCACTTTAGCCCTGCAATAATATCCTTTCAGGTTAAGTACATTTTCAGGTACAGTGCTGCTATTTCAGCCATCCTTTTACAGGATATTTTAAGGCAGGTTCTGAAGAACATCACAGAAACTGCTAACCTGCAATGGTATCTCAGGCAATAGCAGGTTTTTTCCAGGCTTCTAAACAGATGGTAGCCAATCCAAATTCAGCAGTGCTAGCAAGCAACACTCAATAAAACTGTAATTGGTGCATATGGTACCTGCTAAGCTGTTTAAAAACCGGCTCAGTGGCATTAAAGGGAAATTGTTTAAATGTCCTGATAGAACTGGACCTGAATTTTGGAGCATATCTACCAGAGATCAAGTCTCCACTTTGTGTCTTTCACCCCCCAATAACTCCTCTATCTTCACGTTACAGCAGCAGAGTGTTTCTGACCCTCCCTTTCTAGGAACCTACCAGAGAAGCTGTCTGCAATGCCACCATAAAGGTGTGTATCAGGTCTTTCAGGCTGTAGCAAGAAGCCAGGCAGGAGCAGCTGAGATGATTTCTTGTGACTGCAAAGTCAACTGGAGACAAAGGAGCATAATGTGCCTTTTTTCATTCTGACGGGGTTCCTTGCTCAGTGTTTCACAGAAAACACCCTGCTCAGCAGTTTGCTCTCACTGTAACACAGCACCGTGTCACAGGTTGACTTGTTTGACTCTTGCATAAACAAGAGGAAAGGAAAAACACAAGCACTCAGCTCTGTGTGACTCTCCGAGTCTGATTAGCCCACAGAATGACCCGGGGGAAGGAGTGCTTCACCGCACTACGAACCACAGTGAGATTTTAATGGAGAACAGCGAGGTCCAAGCTCACTTGTTAATTTACACAATGGGATGTGACACTGAAAATATTCCTAATTTATCTCTGCTAAAGAAATAGCGATAATTGCAGTCTTCTTATAATAGGTGAGATATTCTTGCAATTTGACTTCTACTCTGAAAATAACAGCCATCAGGTACCAGGGAACAGACAGATGTGTCCCACCCAGCAGGAGATACTATTTTTCAAATTCATCATAACAAGAGCTCTTTCTTCTTCCATGAAGAAAATGAGTGAGATTCTGTGGTGTTTAAGGTGAGCAAAAACCTATAGGAAAAGTCATGTTTACAGGCATGTTTGTCCTGCCCAGACCAGCGTTGTACAGGGAACCTATGAGTTAACTCCAAGTGAGACCCAGCAGGGTAAACTAGCCCATGCTCAGCACTTTGTGCTGCTTCTGAAGTGGGCTGGCTTATAAGGGAGTTCTGGCTGATTGTAATCCACTTGTAAGGCAGGGAGGCCCACGCATAGCACGCGAGAGGCACATGAATGGGCGCTGAGAGCCACCGAAGCTGCTTTACCAAAGCTCCTGAGAGGAAAACCCTGTAAGTAGTGACAATCCAAACCCTAGCTCTTTAAGTACTCCAGTTTCAGCAAATAGAGTGAGCGGAATGAGAAGAAAAATGAGAACTGGAGTGAGCGGATGACTGTTTATAGTCCTGCTTGAGAAGAAAATGAGACCATAGTGGCAGCATGAAGGGCGGGGGCTTCTGCACAACCCTGTTTGACCACTGTTGGGTTTTGATTTGGAATAGGCCTAAAGGAGAAAGGTGTCTCCATTTATCTGTCTGGTCCCATAGCAGAGAAAAAGACTTGTGAGTGATCTGCATAAAGCAGGGCTCAGCCTGAGTTCATCAATGAAATTACTGAAGTCCGACAGAGTAAAGAGGAGGGAAAACTCCACTGTTTTCAGAAAAATGCCCAACACCTCCACTGATATAAAGCCTCCACTGACTGCACATGAGGACAACCGAGGGGTTATAGACATTGAGGGAAAATATGATCTCAGGCTTTCAGGAAGAACTGGGACGTGGAGGCACTGGGTGGAGCCCGTGGGAGCTGCCACCAGCGGTCCCAGAGCGGGGACACAGCAAACTCAGATGCTGCACAGAAGAGCCTGGGTACACAATGGAAGAAGCATATAGGGCTAGGGGTGGGTTCTTTGTTTTGTTTTTGTTTTAAGATGGGAAAGGCTAAAGTGAGTTTGCCTTGTGAGAGAAAAGAGCCAGCTGGGACTGAGAGGTAAAGGAAAAGGTAATTCGGGAGCCAATTTATTCTAACACGTCCTCGAAAGATTCGTTTGTGCTGCTTAGAGCAAACTCTTTGTAGCTTTGGGTTAAAGCCCAGGAGTGTACTTTCTATCTAGAGGATCTCTTCATGACAACTGCAGTGCTGGAAATGCGTGATGTTTTAAAAGGTACAGCCCTTCCAGCAAGTGCTAGAAATTAAAATCTGCCTGAGACATTGCTCTGTTTACGCTGACGTGTGGTAGCCTGTAGCAAATTGTTCCAGACGCCTCTGGAGACAGAGAACAGGTAATGGACAAAGAAAGTTAAAATGTTTGGCAGGTGCACAGGCATACAGAGGGTTCATAACCAGTGTCTCACTGGTTCCAGCCTTTTGACAGACCACAGTCCACCAGCACCCAGTCCTGCCAAGTATCATAATTGTATTGTAAATCTCAAGAAAAGTTGTGCTTTTCTTCAAGTGCTTGAGTCAATCCAATTGCCTTAGAATATCAGCTTTCATTAAAAAAAAAGGCATAAATCTAGTCCTCATACTTACCAAAAAGCTTGAAATACATCCCCTAAAGACTCCCCAAACCAGAACTGAAAGAGAATCATACGTGTAATACTTTCTAATATCTTGTGATTTTACCTTATGGTTTTTGCACAGTGTGTTGGCAACCCTGCTCACTTATATCGAAAACTGAGCTAAGAGACTTTCAGGGGCTGGCTTACTTTTTTGTAAAGTTTAAAATCTGTTGTGGAGTACGCACTAAGGCAGTGACTCCCAAAATGTTCACCCATTGGATTATAGTAAAGTGCCTACCATTTACTGCGCGACTCTACTCTGTAGTTTTCACGTTACCTTCACAGCATATTTAACTTAAAGGTGGAAGATAAGCCTGCTAAATGATGTGAGAAAATGTGGTGGCCATTAGGAAACTCCGAGAGGGTCCAAAAGGCTTACGAATCACTGTTGCAAAGGTGTAATTTTACTGCGGAGCTAACTGGGTTGCAGGTTTTCCAGCTCCTGCCTTGCTGTGAGGAAGTCACAGTGCTGAGCGAGGTGTGAGCTGCTGTGCTCCTACGGGCACCTTGCTCCCTGGAGACAGACAGCAGAGCTCTTTCTGCACCCAGCCCATCACCGTGTGCTCTGGGAACCCACCCCAGCTACCTTTAAGCTGAAAAGCCCGGGTAGCATCAGGGTCTGGGCACAGCAGGAGGGAGCCCAATGTAGGTTAAACACCTGATTATTTGCCCTCCTTCCCCTGAGATCTTGGCACACGCCCAACCTGCTGCTCCTGCAGCTCTCGGGGCTAGTTTAGGTACCGATCAGGGCAGAGCTAGCCCCGAGATCTCATAACGTAGTCCTGCCCTGATGTTTTCTGAGCTGGAGCACTTGTCTTGCAATGGCTGTGGGGTTTCAGTGGATGGATCCATTTGTTCATGGCTAAAGAACTTTTCTCTCTGGTGTTGGAGCCCTGGTGGTCCCTGCCCAAAGCTCTTTTGCAATGGCACTGCAGCACGGCTGCGTTAGCACAAGGTAAAGCACAACCACACTCGGGGTGAGGGTCCTCTGAGCAGGTGGGACTTGAAGCCAGGCTTGGGTGACTGCTCACATGTGGCCAAAGCCAACCTCATTTTCAGAAGAAAAATACATGAAGTGTCTTGTGAAGCAAGAAAATAGTCCAAGTGGAGAAACCAAAATCAAGCCATGCCTAGCTCTGGTCACGCGTACCATCAGAAAGAGACAGATGAAAGGGTTCTGCCTACTGCATTTCTATTTTTGCATCCCAGTCCCTGTGTAGGAGTAAAGACCTACAAAGGCCTCGGGGAGCCCCACAGCACTCTGGCCCAGTTGAGAGCAGACCAAAACATGTGGGCCAGCATGTGAGCAGCCACCATGGCTGTATGCCCAAGTCTGATGGGTACAACATCATTTAAAAGGTATTTTATCCAGGCCAGAGCGCTGGAGTAAGCCAACACAGAGAGCGGTGCAGAGATCATGGACTGGAAGAGCAGCACCTACGAGCTGCGCAGGGAACAGGAGAAGCAGGGGGACAGGCATTGCTAGGCTGACCTACAAGAAGGCCAGGTGGCTTTGCTAACTGTAGAGGCTTGACTTGCTGGCTGTGGATGGCTTTAAAGAGAGTGAGTCTGAAGGACATCAGACTTGAAAGCAGTGATGGGCATTTTCAGTAGCGGTCTTTACCTCTGAAAATACAGTTTTACTGAAATAGAAATAGTTGATAGGTATATTCCTGTTTTCACAATGCTTCCCACAGAGTGAAGAAAAATTGTGAATAAAACTTGCTATGTGATCTGTTAACTTGGGCGTTTTATTTACTGTTTACCTACGTGGCTTCCCTAGGATTTTGCCAGCTTGATCTGTTGAGGTTCCTAGAGAGCAGAGAGTTCGTAAGTCTCATAGCTTCCAGGTAAATCAGTCTTCTAATATACCGAATTTAATATGTTTAGTATATTGAATTTCAGTTTGAGAGGAACCTAACTTTTCATCTTATTTTGGGATGACATTTTTTTCCAAATCCCAAGACTTCTCATGAAAATGAAACAAAGCCAGTTTTCCCTAACAGATCGCCTACGTCTACGAACGCTGAACTGTGTGGCTCCAGCAGTGCCTGCCTTCACGGTCAGGGTACCACAAGAACCAGAAAAAGCTATTTATCTTCAGTGGTGGCAACTGAGACCAGGGAAGGCACCCGGGAAGACATGCAGTTTGGACCCTTCCCAGCGAAGAAGCACGGCGTGGACTTCCTACAGCCAGCAGATGAACAGCACGAAGCAGAGGTGGCTGGAGAAATCCTGATGTGTACGCACGTGTGCGCTACTTTAGTGTCCAAGCCTCCGAGGAGTCCTCGCAGGGAGAAAGGGAGGAGGAAATCTTTGTGATTTATCATTCACATTTATCTTGTACCGACAAATAATAAATAACAATGTATGTCTGACAAAGGAGTTCAGCTTAACAGCAGCCTTCTGCGGAGGTGTTGGCTCGAGGAAAAATGATTGTTATTTTAGTTATAGAATCGCTGCTACCTGATGGACAGTTAGCATGATGAATTAGAAAAAAAAAAAAAATAAACCCCCACACTTAATAGGGCAGACTATTTCAGAGAAATGAAACAAAAAAGAAGGAATGCAGCTTGCTACCTTCTGGGCTGAGCGCTTACTTAAAACATTAATTTCTGCTCAGTCTAAAGCAGAGAACCCACAAATGCGCTTCCCAGACACGCTATTGATTTCTGACCTACAAATTACTCTCCTTCAAGGAGGGCTGATGCGGAGCACAGACAGTGGGGGAAGAGGGCTGGGGTAGACTGGGTACTTCTCAGCTGCAATCTGCATAATGTTTAGTATTCAGTGAGTTAAAGCACGCAATGAAAGGGAACTGTCAGCGCAATCTAGAAGATATAAAGAAATGAAGGGGTGAAAAAAAAGCCGTATGCTAATAATCCACTCAGTAATTAAGTGAAGATCGCTGCCAAGCGCCACTGCCACTTTCAAAGGGTAATTTGTACAGGAAATCATAGAGTCATTGTCAAATCATTTCAGGATAAAAGGAAAGTCATCAACTAAGATAAGATAAATGCTGGGTGTCTGGCAGCATGTGCCCTAGGAAATGCCTTTGCTTTTTTATATTAAAAAAAAAAAAATTTGCAAAACTGCGGCTAGGAAAACTTGACATGTTGAAATGCACATTTACTATTAATAATAGGGGTGATATATGCATAGATGCATTATTAAATAGGTAACTGGAACAAAAAAAAAAAAAAATCATCAAGTGAGCCAGCTAAAGGGGACTTAACTTTCAACAATCTTATGTGACTTTTAAGTTGAACCTTTAGTAAATCAGAGCATACTTCATCCCACCCCCAAAACTGTCTTTTGTAATTAATATACTTTAATATCCCTTTCTTCTGGGTATGGGATAATCTGTGGGAGAGCCAGTTTCCCATAAGAAAGGAATTATTCTCAGGAAAAGATTTGCAGCTTTGCAACTGCTAGCCTCCCACAGATCCCTTTCAGTGTCTAAGTATTGCCATGTCACAGCTTTTGGGCCCTCCCCAGCGCCGAACCCGCGGTCGGCACAGCGGTGTCGGGGTGCTATTGCTGCGAGAATCAGCTTCTGGGCTGCAGACGCCGCTTCTCTGCCAACAGGCGTTATTGACCCTTTTCTTAGATTAGGGTTTGAAAGTTTCCCTGGGCGCTCTGGGTGGCACTGAGTTTTCAAATATATGTTTTCAACCATTTGCATGTCCTGCTTTTGCAAAGGCTGTGCTCTGGCTGGGACTGCACTTGGATGCGGATGGATATGGCCACTGGACTGATCAGTGTTTGATGTTCAGAATGGGCTTTAGCGGGACGGGGCCACGTCTTAAGGGCTGGACGCAGGAGGTCAGTGGTTAATGCCCATGGGAGACCGAGATTTCCCCGAGAACAGGATTTCACCTTGTACATCAGATGGGGATGAACCAGGACGTCTGTCCAGGACGGTGTTATAGGATGAAAATAACGAATTTAAGCATTTTGGTTTGTCACGCCATGTATTGAATTTGTTTACCTCAAACTAATGAAATGCATGGAGCTTATCTCATGGGTAATCATATTCATTCCACACTATATTTAATGATACGTGGACTTACCCAAGCGTTTATACCATTGTATAAGTGATTTTGACGATATTGTTTTCTTTCACCACATCTTAAAATGACATAATAAAATTAGACTAATTTCTAATGCATATAATTAACTTTTATGTAATGATATTTGAGTTTTATTAAGTGCATATTCTGGCCTGCACTTGACCTATCACAGGTGTACAATTACATGGCTGAATTTATGAACCACAAGAAGGTATTTGTTTTCAAGAAACGGTGTTCATCAGAAGTGGAAAAAAATCACATTGCCTATTTTTTTTCCAGATATACTAACTAATCTTGTAAAATGTAAGCAGGAGGCTCTTCAGATGTACACTCGATTTTATTTCGTGCCAATTATTTTGCACCTAATTCAGCAATCCAAACACAGAACCCAGATCTGAGAAACAACACAGACTCCTCTCGGTATTTAGCACAGAAGTCTTAACACTCAAACAGCATGAGGGCTTGTTGCATTTTGGAGAGAGTTCTGATTTCTTGAAAACAGTGATAACGTTTCAGCCATCCAGATTTTTTCATCCATGACAGATATAGTATAGATCAAACAGTTCGCATCATAAATAATTCAAGTCTAATTTAATAAAAGTTAATGATCTACAATAGAAATGGCTTTAATTTTGCTTTTAACTGTTTCAGAACGCTGTCTGTGAATGGAAAAAGCAGGCTGGAAATGGACTCGTGGTAGCATGGAGCTCCCGTCAATTTTTTAACATGCTACCTTTCACAAAGAATAAATTTCAGAGTTTTTACAAAGTGATGTTTTAAAATTTCTGCCAGAGAGGCTGGGAAGAGAAAAATGATCACAAGGAGAATAGGAAAATAAATGCAATGTCCTTCAGATGTACATTTCCTTTATTTTCTTTCCCTCCTCCCAAGTTGTAACATTATTACCGTATTTTTATTCCTTTACATTTTATCTTGTCTTATGTGAAATTAGACTTTTGAACATTTTTATGTTTAGAAAGTATCTTTTTATTTGAAGGTGAAGGTGTTTCTGAGTTCGTTTTCGATTAGTATCTCAGTTACATTGCATTTCAAAGTGAGCCTCTATAAAAGGGCCTCTAGAATATTCATTTACTATTACGTGATTAAGGTGAGCAAGAATTGGCCATAGAATATATTATTTCACTCAGTGCCATATAAAACATAAAAATAAAAAACCTCTTTACCTTTCTGTTTCAGGGCTATGCATATTTTGATCTGAATAGAGATAGAAGAGGGTCGTATCTGTACTCGGCACAGAACAGTTAATCTCTAGGTATTAAAAAAGAGAAAGAAAAAGGCCTGCTGGCGAGCCTCTTGCGAAGCAAAAGTGATCTAAAATACACAGCGGTACAATTAGACCGTTACCTTGCAATATTCAACAACATTTCTGAAGATGATGATGGCTATTAGTCAAGTTTGTTGTTTTGGTTTTTTTTGTTTTTTTTTTTTTTTTTAACGATTAGTTCACCTGAAGGATTAATTCGGGCAAAATTTCTTCCTGTATATCCAGGCAGGAGGGATCAAAAAAAAAAAAGGCGGGGGTGGGTAGGTTAGACGGGTTGGATGGTTGTGTTTTCCCGTACCAACAGGTGCCCAGCCACCACTACCTGGTGCAGAAGCTGCTCTCATGGGTAAGCACCAGGCACGCAAAGATGCAAACACAGAGTAAGTAGCATTTCAGTGGCAAAAAAGCCCCGGAATTAGGCTGCACAGACTCACAGGCCCTAGGATTTAAAAGTAGCTCCAGGCCCAACTGGAAATTTGGCTCCAATTGGATTGTACCAATAGGGGAAAATTTAGCTGAAAGTTTATGAGGTGAAATGTTGTATTTCCTGCAATAACAACGATGAGTAATTTGTGATTGTATGGCGTATCCTAACAGCTGTGATATATGTTGCTTTGAATTCATTTAGTTGTAACAATATTTGTTAATTTTTTCCTTCAGATGCCTGTTGTTGATATTTTCTAAATAAAGCCAAGGAAAAGAAAACGCCAGCATTTTGAAACATAAAGCAATCTGTAAAATTAAAAAAGCTTTCGTTCCCACCAACCCCCCCCCAAATGTATACCATATGCCAAAGCTACTCCTTAACTACAACCGACTGTTGTTACTGTAGTAATCAGTCTATGTCAGAGCAATTACTTAAAATCATCCGTCCGGGTTGTTTTTGCAGAGGCTGCGTCACACTGAGCAGAACAATGGGCCTGACGACGCAGGCGCTGTGCGTGGCCTGACCCTCCCGCCGGATGGGGACCCGCCACAAGGAGGATGGACGCAGCCTCCCGCCGCCTTCCTTCCCCAGGGTGGGCTCGGTTGGGTGCGGAGCGTGAGGTTGGGGTGGGCACCAGAAGTCACCCCAGCCTTGAGTTGACCAGAGAGGGGACAACGAGGGGGGCTGCGTCCATCCTCCTTTTGGCGGATCCCCATCCCGCGGTGATGGGTGATGGGGGAGGAAAAGAAAACCCCCAGTAATCCTCATCAAGGTGCAGGCATGCCCAAGGTCACCCGCAGATGCTGCAGAACCTGATGACATCAAATATCCCCTTCCAAATCCTTGTCCTTTAGGGGGCATCTCTACCTGAAAAACAATTTGCTCTTATTTCTGCCCTTAAGAACACGCTTATGTGGTAGGAAAAAAAGTGGCCCCCAAATCTGCATCATTTTCTCTAAGAGTCCTGAGGTCTTTTCTTTTTCACTACCCACAGAGCGATTTTCAAACACTTACTCACATTTCATTTTATTAACAAATAAGCTCTGTTAGAGGGGAAAGCCGTACAGAATCAATTGGTAATTGAAAGGAGATGTACGCATTGATTTGTACATAAATGATATACCGTGCCGATTATTGCTGAGGGAAATACTGTCTAGTGATAATACTTGTTATACATTTATTGTTACCTTCTTACTTTTTATTGTTATGGCAAATTATCTTTTAGAGTCAAAGGAAACACGTGATGTGTCATGGAGCCACAAAAGCAGCTCACAAACATTTGCAGAGGAAAGAGCACAGCGCCTACGCAGAAGACAGTAATTCTGAAACTTCAAATCTCTGAAGCTTTTCTGTGACCAAAAGAAAATCGAAAGTAGGAATAAAGCATCCATAAACCATAACCTTATTGTTGAGTTCCCAGGAAGGGTTTTCTGCTCTGTTAATTACTTTTACAATACCTGGTGAGATGGCACCATGACTGGAGTGCTTAGGATACTGCAGTTGAAATAATAAATAATCATCTGACATTTCTTAAAAGGCTTGCTTCTTTCTGAGTGGTGTTGTCTTTTATCAGCCTGCCTCATGCCTTTATCACGTTTGTTCTCATTCAGATCAGTGAAGGCTTTCATTTCCTCAACAGTCCCCAAAGCCAGGATTTGTAGCCTGTATTCAGATTCATTTAAAATCAATGCAGTACAAAATAATTAGAGAAACAAAAAAAGGTGTTGCAGGTTCTTTCGTTTAGATCTTTTGACCACAAAATGACGTCTGTTTTTATTGGAGAAGCATTATAAAATAGATAGTGAATGCATGTGTTATACACATCCGAGCTGTACACCACACAGACCTGTAATTGCAGAAATCTGAACATTAATACAAAGAAATACATTTTTTTTCTCAGCAGCAGAAGCATCAATAAAAAAAGCCAATTAGAAGAGATGAATTTTTATTACATGCTGATGATTAAATCTACATTAATCATAAACATCCACAGGCCACCAACAGGGCTTGTTTAATCATTTTCAACCATTTGTGTCTCTCTCCAGCTACCATTCTGTTAGATTTTTCGACATTGCTTCCATATTTGGTATTGGGATGTTAGAAAGTGCGAGTATACTCCTGGGTAATCAGGGTTTCAGGCAATATGACTCAAAAAAACATTCACAAAAGAACTCTCCTGAAAGGTTTCTAAACCCATGATTTGATGGGTTGTACAGTTACGTGGCATTGTTTATGGGGCTATTGTGTCATATATGGCACTCGCTGCATGCACAGAGGTTATTTCAAGTATTAAATAACCGTTGAATTGGGTAGAGAGATAACTATATAAATGAGGTAGATATAAAAGACATAATGGAGAATAAAAGGTCAAGAAAGACCCAGGTACAATGGCCTGGAAAACGAGGAGGACAAGAAATGACTCTAATATCAACAGGAGAATTTGTAATGCAATTTGTTTTGAGCACCAACCTGGAAAAAAAAAGGATATAGCATGTTGTCTCATTGCTAGAAGCAAGTAAATAACGCTACAGAAGAGTTCAGACCTAATTGGGAGTTGGAATAATTATAGATGATGATAAGCCAGCCACCAGAGAAATGCAATATTCAAGATGTGTGGTAACAAACACATTGATTAACATAAGTCAGGACAGGAAAGAACACAGCTTAGAAATACAGTATATAATTTATGACCATGGCAAAAAATGAATATCAACAATAGATATGAAGAGAAAGAAATAAAATAATAAGAATTTCTGTCTCTCGTGCTTTTTTTTTGCTCTCACAGTGGTTGTACAAAGGAAGAGCATTTAGTGAACGGTTTTTCATTTAAGTACGTATTGCGTTGAAACGGAATGCAGCCACCCCCCTCACCCTTTCTGAACAGTCACAGAAATTTCACAACAGTTTTTGGTGGGATACTGGGAAGTTTTTCTGCATACAGTCATATCCCAAGTTGCCTGGTGCTGATCTTATTTTTTTCCTTTTATAAGCAGACTTTTCTTATATGAAAAAAGGGGAGGGTGGAGGAGGTAAGCAGAAGCCATTTTAGTTTTGCCTTAGATAAATTAAGCCAGCAAAGATGCTCTTGGGAGATTTCCTATAGGAAAAAAATAACACTTTCTGGGCTCTTATTCTTAAGCTATTTTTCCTTCCCAACAGCTTGACAAAAGGCATATCTATGTTTTACAATTTCACAGAATTGTGTATTTCTCTCTTGCCTTGGAAAGGTTTGGAGACTGCAGAGCCAGCGAGGACACCGGGATGGTCTGGTCTGACCTGGGGCTGTACTGTGTCCTGCAACAGGACACTGCCCGGGATGCCATGAGCAGCCGTGGGGGTGACTGGGGGACAACCTGTGGCACAGGCGACAGCTACCCCATCCCATGGGCTGGAGCTTCCTTCCTACCATGCTGCCCTAAAGAATGAAAAGGAGATGGGAAGGTACTACAGCTCCTTAGCCAAAAATCTTAATATCTCTGGCCAGGCAATGCGATTCTTTGAATATTGTAGGATTTTACAGGAGTGCGTGTCTCTGTAGGAGGATGCTTTGTTTCTCCTGGGAACACGAGTCAGACTTCAACACAGGGAATCAGACGTACAGTGGCTACTGGCCTTTGTGTGAGCTGGTGCGGTCATCGCACCGCCAGGCAATCTCTCCTTACATTTCCCAGAAGCAAAACAGCCATACAGCGTGCAGATTTGCAGTGGCAGAGAAGGTGCTCTCTGTTCTAATTTTAAAATGCCACCCTCATCAGCATGTACTCCGTCGGCAGAATATGCCTTGGCTGAAGTCAGTCAGTGGGAAACTATGGAGTTATATTGCTTAAGCTAGCGATTTCTGTGCTCCAGACTGGTCATCTCTGAATTTCCCAAGTACCTCTGTGCACGTATATCATCAAAATATTAACTGAAAACACTATTAAAGGCAACATGGCTCATTGACCACATACCACGGCGTTGCTGTCAAACAGTTATTTGTAGACCATACTTTGAGAACCACTCACTGAAACTGTCTAAAATGAAGAGTGGAAAACACTGCAAGAAACAAAGCCAAGGAAATAATATATTGGCAAGGAAATAGAATCTAGCCTGATCTTTTTCTGTCTCACAGTTGCAGAGATATATGATAGCTCTATCAATTGTAATGCCAGTCTAAGTCAGAATATATGGTCAAGCACAAAGAAATAATTAGGGAACCGTCACAGCAGGCAAAAAGAAGGTATAAGGAATAGTAAATGAAGCTAAGCTGAGATAGGTATAAAATGTCGAGAGCCATGAGAAAAGCGAAAGATGAAAGATACCAGCCAGCCCAACAACATGAATATGATGTAAAGCAGAACAGCTTTTAGTTAAGGTAGATCTCAGTTTCTTAACATTCTGTGAGGAAAGATTTGCAAAAGAATGGAGCAATGTGTGAAAATAAGAAACAGAAGGAGCAGAAGGAAGACAATATGGTAACACATGGTTACAGTTCCAAGACTTGAGAATATATTTCTTGTACTATATCCCTTTATGTTAAAATGCATTCTGTTTATTCTGGCTCAATGGCTCAGCTGGTACCATAGTGTAACACCCCACCACATGGTAGACCTAAGCTCAGGACCAAGCTTGGGCCAACAGAGCTTGGGACTGTCACAGAGGTGATGCTGTTAGCTTCAGCGTTGGCTTGTGCTGCCCAGGGAACGGGTAGAGCTGTGTGTTTCTCCGAGAACAGCAAGAAGGAAGGAAAATAATACGAAAAATCACAAGCAAAATGTGAGAGAATACATCTCAGAGGACAAAAGGATAGATCTCATGTAAGTCTTGCTTTCTCAGGGAAGTGAGAACATCCTTTGCCCATGGTTTTCTACAGGACTGGTAGAAGATACTAGCTTGTGTACTGTGAATATTACTCTTCAAAATAAGCTGTATTTGCTTCACAAATATTTCATGCATTGGTATGGCTATAGGAAGTGAACTGAGATGAAGAGCAAAAGTTTAGAGCTAGAATGATAGCTAGTTATAAGAGACCCAGTGCTGTAAATAATGATCTTATAGATGCCCTTGTAACCTACACACGATTAAATATCAGGACTGCATTCACTCTCTGATGGAGCTACCCTGCCTTCTAAGTTTTAGCGTAAGTTGGAAGAAAGCATAAAAGATAAACCCACTGATTTCAGACATCCTGAAACTGGTTTGCAGAAAGCTCACTTGATGCATTTGTTACTTATGGAGTCAAAAAGTGGGATTTATCTAACCTCAGTGATCTATTGATGTATCAGATACTTACTTATTTTAGATACTGACTCCAGAATGAGTCCTCTCCCTCCTCCTAGACAGAAAAGTCGATTAAATTACAACAGATGCTTGATTTCCTGGTGATTAATCTCAGGTGAGATGAAGCCTACCCCAGGAAAACAGAGTGGAACAGTTCTTAACTCCATGTATCTGATGCCACCTGCTTCCATGTCTCTCAAGTATACCAAATATTGTAGTCAGGGAGAAATCAAACTGATTTATTCTGGCTCTCTCAATAGCAATGACACATCGATAATGAAGAACAAGTGGTTTCCCTCAGTAAAATTCATTCCTTGGTCTGCACTGTGGTGGTGCAACCTGATGAATATTTTGCAACAAATCTCGCAAGGGCAGTATGGCGCTGAATTGTAAGCTGCTCTTTTAAAATCAGCTCAGTACCTTGCACATTAGCCAGTAGCTTTTGATTTGTTCTAGGCGTCTTTGAGACACAGTGTTCATACATATAAATATACATTATTCCAAAAATACTCCTTATCACAGCTGTGAGATCACAGGACTCTTTTTTTTTTTTTTTTTTTTTTTTTTTCTGTCAACTCATTCTCCTGAAGAAATAATCATGCAAAACATTGTCTTTTGGAAGCAAACTGTAACTATTTCAGAAATTGCTCCTTCCTCCCTCCCCAAACTTGAAAATGCCAAGCAGATATCTGAGTTATTTTCCTGAAGACAGTCTCTGTAAAACATATTTAAATAAGAAAAGCACGGCCAAGGTCATAAAGAAAAAAAATATAATTGAGAACAAAGTTATAATTAAGAAATATTTAAATTCTACACACAATTGAATTTGATCAGATAAGGGAAATAGGTACTTTTAGCCTGACAAAGATGGGTACATTTGGTTTGCCAGATCTGGGACAATGCATCTTTAAGATACCGTGCAATTTCTTTTAAGCACTGCTTCAAAAATGTGGGAGGAGGGAGCATCTAAAGCAAAATTGCAAATGCAACTTTTGATTGTTATGATTTATTTTTAATTATCCTGTTCTCCTTTTGTCTTAATTGGACAGAGCCAGTCTAAACTTGTTCTGTGCAATTAAGAGCAGTTACATGCATAGAAAATTGAGACCTATTTTATTTCATTTGGACTGACTCATAGTTCAGCTTGCTACAGGAAAATTAGAGCAAGAAAATATATTTAAAAAGCTAGTGAGCTTTAGTAAAAATATCTTCAGCAAAATGATGTGCTGGGAAATTTTACACATTCACTGCAAATCATATCAGACAGTGGATTGGGGGAAAGGCATTTTGCTCTTACTGGGCTTTCATAGGGGACATCTAGGAGCATGTTATTGAATCCTCTTAAATATCCGTTTTGAAGTTTGAGCTATTTATTTCCAAGGCAACTAAACAAATATTTTCCAAATAACTCATACATGCGGCTCAGACGGAGGCTAATTCTGTACTTGGTAATTTCCTACCTCTCGCAAACACAATTGGCACCCAGTGTACACAGCAATGCACTTTCCAATAGTTAAGGTAACAAAAACGCCGTAAGGTGAAGGCTGTGCTAAAGCACCTGCATAATGCCCATTAGTGTTAATAGGGGCTTGGGAGAACATATCCAATACCTCCATAAAAGGCCTCATGCAGCTTGGAATAAATGTGCAAAACAATAATAAATTAGTGAACCAGTATGAGAATAATCGTTTGAAATGAACCCAAATCCAAATATTGGAAATTTCTGGGGTTTCATGTTACACGTGGGACTCATTTCTGAAATCCTTTGGCTGAGGTGCTTGAGAGGGGGGAAAAGTGCCTGAGAAATCCTTTCTCCTCTGCTGGGTGCTTGAATGCAACTGGTGGCTTGGGACATGAAGGAGGTTGCGTGTTTGGGGAGCAGTGGTTGAAAGACTCTTCCTGCTTGGCATAAAAACCATCTTCTGTCTCTCCTGACCACTGTCCATTCTCTCCTTCCCTGCTTCAGATGCTGCATACACCAACAGAAAACCAAACAAAACTACTCAGAGAGATGTGTGTACTTGAAGGCCGAACCATATGTTTTGTGAGAAGGTCCCATGGTGCAAGTCCTTGCTCACAGTTCCCACAGATTCTTTCCAGGGACTTAAAAACACTTGAGTACACTTATTTGATTTTTTATGGCATTATTTTTTATTGCTGAGCATCTTTGTCTCCTGTATTCTCCAGTGAGAAATAGCAGTAGGAACACATAGCAAATTGAGCTTTATCATTTGTCCATTAAAAAAAAAAAGTTTCCAAATCCCAAGACCCTTAAACAATTTGAAGCTGCTTGGTAAAAGTGCCTGTTTGTTTTAAACACTTTCTCTTTTCTGAACTCTTCTTTGCCTTATGACCTTTTTTGCCAAAGCCCCGCGCTGAGGTCCAGTTGATAGAGCGACCTTGTTCATAAAGTGTGAATTTCCATCAAGTCAGATGAAATGCGAACTTGAACAATGGAGAGTTGGCTCCTCTCCAGTCCTAAATATAGCTGTGTGAGAGCTCTCTGAAACCTGCCAAGCAGTCAGCCTCACTCTTAAAGAGAAGAAAGGCCTGAAATACTTAGGGTCCCTCAGTTTGCCTCATTCATTTCTTGTCCTCCCACAGTTTTGAAGGTCCCTGTGACCAGTTAGACCCTGCATATGCGCATTTTTCAGCCAGTTTTTCACGCTGTGGTGCTCTGTACATCCCCAGGGCTTCTTCCTTTGTGAAAGAGGGTCTTCATTGTGCCCTGAGACTTGCATTGGCGCTGGAATGTAATTTCAAGGGGGTGGTAAAATAGTGAGTAGGAGAGCTGCTAGAGCTTGGTGATGTTGAAGTCCCCTGGGACAATGCATTGGCTGGTGACCAAGCCAAACCATCTTTTCAAGCATAGGTCCCAATGCGGAGTGGCAGGGCTCTGGGCAGGGAGGCCCAAAACAGACACGGTGTCAGCAGTGTCCAGGGAGCCATCTGGCTGTGGTGACAGGGACGAGCTCTTCACATGAGCCCGGCACACCAGGTAGGCTCTGGAGGGAAACATGTGACCGGATCTCCAAGAAAGACTGTTGAGGAGCTTCCAGATGGTCACTAATGGTCTTGATGGTTAAAGGACAGTTAGGCAGTCCCATTTCTATAGCGAGTACCAGCGGTAGACTGTATCTTGGAAATGGCAGAGATAGCCCCAAATGTAGAGCAGGGCTGTGGATTGTCCCAGTTAAGGAAAGTCTGAGTGTGCAGAGTCAAGAAATGGTGAGCAGCCCATGCTGGAGCTCTGCCAGGGGACATGGCAGTCAATCATTAACGCTTTTTGACCCTCCAGCCAGATATCTTTCTTCAGCTTTCAGCTTCTCTGGCCTTTGCCCAAGACTGGTAGAGATTTAATAAAGAATCCTATAGTGCTATTTTTATTCTTCCTTTTACCCTGCTCAGTGCCTTTTAGCATTGTTTTTGCTTTGTTTGTCCTCTGCCCTTGTGTTTGAGGGTCTACCATAAAGACAGCGTAGTGCAAACATGGCCTTCCTGCTGACAGAGACTCCACTCTACCAACAAGCATGGGATTTAAATTTTGGGCAAAGATTTCAATACAGCTCTTTCTCCTGGTTCACGAGAGAATTAAAGCACATGCAGAAATGTACAGAAATTGGTTCCTGTGGACAGATTAATAATAAAAGGAAAGACATCGTGACTATTGTACATTTTCAAGGCCCTTATAAGAAAAAAGAAAGCTCATGAATAGCTTTCAAAGTGACAAAAGTTTTGCAGACAGCAGGGCACACGTTTCTTGGGACCGATGATGGATGATAATAGGATGAGAAAATGAGAGCAGTAAGAGGTGAGGCACTGCAGCTCCTGGAGCCCTCCCCTCGGCTGTGGAGCCGGGGGGTGAGGGGAGGGCATGGGGAGCATCCCCCCAGCAGCCTGCCACCGTGCTCCTGCTGCTACCCCAGAACAAGGTTTTTAGGCAATCCGATGCGTATTTATGTCTTGCTTCTAAGGGTGCCAAGAAAGATAAGGAAGGAAAGGAAAATGGAGAGAATGAAGAGAAAATGAGATACAGCTCCAGTTCTTCTCAGGCTCCAGGACTTATCAGTGTCGATGTGGAAGAATTCATTCTTATGTACTATTAAAAGAGAGAAAGCATATTTAGGTGTATGCGCTGTAAAAGGGAACATTTCTGATGTGGAACTCAGATTCTCAGTGTGAAAAAGTGACATTTTGCTTTTAAACTAAGTATCTTTCATCTGAATTCATTTTAGTTCTTCATTTAAATTCTAACCTTTATTGTTATCGTTAGACATAGCTCTGAAACTGGGAGGCTTACACACAAAAAAGCTCCAGCTTGAAGTCAACAAATAGACAATAAAACAATGTTGACATTGCCAGGGATTTTGCTTGTGGCTGATCTTGGATGTCATTTCTGGATGTTAATGCTTAATGTGTTAATTATGCTATGATCTTAGCAAGTCTCTAACATTTTAGGAACAGAGAAATTTAGGACTAGATAACTGAGCAGAAAATTCTGCTGAATGTGCATAAACTGAACAACTGCATCTTAAAATGTATTTGGATCTTTTCTGGTCCTGTTTCCCATGGAAAGCTGTTCCACAACCTCATTGGTTTTATGGTTAGAATTTTTCCTATTTCAAGGCTAAATTTGTCCTTGGCTAGATGATATCAAACTGGTTTTGGCCTAATGCTACTTTCTTTAAATAGTTCTTATCCCTGCCTGATGTTTATTCGATAGTAAATAGCACTGACATCTCCTTTCAGGCTGTGTTTTGATAGGCTGACAAACAAAATATTTTAATTTCTCTTCTTTGAGATAGGCTCTTCTTTCTCCTCACTATTCTCATAGCTGTTTTCTGAAACGGTTCCAGGCAGGGCACATCTATCTTTCACATGGATGGCCAGTATGGACGTGCTGTATTTCAGATGAGGTCTGCTGGTGCCTTGCACAAGGGCATGAGTAGTTTCCTGTCTCCAGTGGAAATATTTCACCTAACACATATGGGATCTCAGTTGCCTTTTTCCCTAACTGCAGCATCTTGCTGGCTCATAAAAGCAGTTCCTCTTCTTCCTCCTTTTTTGTTTCAGCTGACGAACTCCAGGTTGTAGCAGGAAAACTAATTAGTCTAGGATTGCACAACCTTACAATGAAATTAAAAATTAACCCTTTCATTTATTTAACTTCTTTAGGAAATCACATTACTTCCTTCTTCACAGAGATACCCCTGGTACAGCGCCACCTGCCATAACAGGCCGTCTACAAAGTCGAGACGATGTTGACACAAATATTGCTTCACTTTGGAGAAGCCAGTTCTAGGCACAGTCCAATCCAGTTGAGTTCTTTCCATCAAAACTTCACATTGTCTCAGCTGCTGGTGTGCTCTGATCACTGGTTAACAGTTGGAGCAAGATCTCATTGCATTTTCTCATCTCTCTGTTTAACCAGATAGTCTTTGCCATATAGAGTGTAAGCTGGTATGGGCAAAACCCAAACTTTGTAATATGAGGTCTCCCTGTGCTTCACAAAACAGTGCTCTGATCCTTTGGTGGGACTGCTGGGAACCACAAAAAATACCTTGTAGCAAAACCCCCAATGAGAATCTTAAACTAAAATTTTTGAAGAGCATAAAAAAAAAACCCAAACCCAATACAGAGCTGAATTTTGAACAGTAATCAGTATTAAATTAAGTCCTTAGATATCTTTAGCTAATTTGAACTTTAAAACATACTAAATTTAAACACTGTTTATGAAGCAGGGATCTGATCTGGGACAGTATCCAACAACGAGCATCTCCTGGTTTTAAGAAAGTACTTGGCTTACTGTGAGATGCTTTCTGCAAAGGAGGTGCTTTCCTTGAACCGAAATGTGAATTGCATCTGGAACTGGCCGAAAATGGGAGCGCTGGTTTCACCAAAAATCCAAAATGCCAATGCCTTTGTTCTGAAGAGTGGGATTAGTTTTCAAAAAACGCTAATTACACATTTTTAAAAGCACTGAAAAATGTTATCAAAGTGGGTTTAGTGTCTCCTTTTTTTTAAAGAAATGAAGGTCTGTTTATGTCTTCATATTTTTTAATAAGTTCTTACATTTTCAGTGTTTTAAATGGATTTTCTGTAGCCCTTTGGATCCCGAAGATGGTTGTACATGTGCTTTACAAGACAGTTATTATGTCAATTCTGAGATATCCCGAGCACCCAAGTGTCGCACTGGCACCCTGCTCTAATGAAGCTGTTTGAAATACAGGCTTTCTCCCCTATAAATGCAAAGCCGGTCTCAGACTATGATCTCTGAATGCAAAAATACCAGCAGCAGAGAACTCTGCTTTCTGTTTGTAATGGACTTCCTATAATAATTTTGATAAAGCAGGTTTGGGTTTTGTTTGTTTGTTCCCCCCCACCCCACCCCCCACCCCCCACCTTCAGGTTAGGTATATTCCCGGTATATACTTTAATGAAAGATGGAAGATGTTTGTTTCAGGATCAAAGGTCTTTATTTTTCCTCAAAAAAATACTCCCCTCTGAACCCAAAGATATAATTATCTTGTACCTGGGGCTTCTGCCTCTGCCAAGCTGTGTAGACAATAGCAAAAGGTATTTCAACCTTACTTACTCAGCTACCAGAGGAGATGAATATTTAACTGAGACACAAGAAAGCTATTTTATTGCATTACTTAGGGGTAGAAAGACAAAGAATTTACTGTACACTCACCCAGCTGTAGCTGCAGAGGCTGACACAGAATATACAATTGCACTGAAAACAACTGCGGCAACACTTTCAAATGACAGTTAATGGTTTTGGAGAGTGTCACAAACACAAGAAATGGAGCACAGGATATAAATGAGCCCATACACAGTTCCTCGGCTGCTTTAGGGGCATGTGAATTTGGTACCACGCAGGACAAAACGCTAAGGGATCAGCTAGCGAGAAATCTTCTGTTCTGTGTCTTTGGGAACAATTGCTGTTTAAAAGGAAAACTAACAGTGGCCCCACATAGACGACTGCAAATTGCTCACAGCCCACGGTCAAACTGGGAAAGGTTATAGGACAGGATGATTTACCTCAGCATTTTGCACAGGTACTTTCGCTCTTTGCTAGCTCCAGTCCACCAAAGAACTACACTATTCACTGGTTTTTTTTTTCAGCCAGGATGACAGGAACATATTTGCAGTTTACAGCAGGTGCCCAGCCAAGTCAACAAACTGCAAACTATGCAGTAAAAAATAATATATAAAAAAGGTCACTTTGCCAGGGGATGCCGCTCCAGCAAGTTTCAGTGCCTTACAGGGTGAACGTCTGAATCCAGTGACCAGAGTGATACTTTGCTCATCGCACCGTCAGTAAAGTGTTGTGTTGTCTCCTGTTTAATACATGCAGAGACTTTTCAGATGCTTGCCAGCTCTTGTCCTGACAATTATTACTACACCTGTTTCTTTGAAAAAGAAAAAAAAAAAAAAAGTCAGCCTATTCATTCATAACCTTCCAGGTGGACACCTTTGTGCTTGTGACAAAAAGTCATTCTTCCTGGCAGGCTTTTCCAAATCAGACCCCTAATGTCCTGTCGCTTTGCTGCAGGGTCTCACGGCACATGTCCACCTGCCCCTCTGGCAGCGACAGAAGCCCGACTCCATGCCCCCTCCGATGACTGTGACTTCCATATCTTCCTACTGAGGATGAAGGAGGCAGAATTAAATATCCTGTAGTTAGCTGCACATGATACTGCACAAGAAAGATGGTTAAAATTTAGGTGCACGTTGACAGTTGCTTTAAAAAAAAAATTAAAGGCTACTCTTAGGTGCTGAATGCATTAATAGACCTTAGTTACCTATTGCCTTTGCAGCCTTACCTGGGGCCTCACCCCACACCCTTGGCTGTGGGCTCCCCTCGTGCATGCCCTCAGGTACAGGGATCAAGGAGCTCATCCAGCTAAAGACTGACTAGGGGAAAAAGATTATTTTTCAGCTCAATGAGTCTCCATCCTTTGCATGCTGAAGCCAGCAAAAGGAAAGAGGCACAACTGTGCAGTCCTGGGAAAAATGAGACCAGCCATTTCCTTTGCTGGTACACTCGAAAGCCTACCAAAAATGCAAAACCTGGAAGGATGATCGGTGGCAGCTTCTAGATCCAATGAGACAACCACAAAGCCTTTCAGTATTTGTGCTAAGGGGTTCAGCCATTGGTAGCTAGCCACACAAACATCAGAAGTGCAAAAAACCCCCATTCTGTGACTTTTTGTGTAGGCTTTTTCCTACACATCCTGTTTGTGTAGGAAAAAAGACTGATAGTAATTTCACTTACCTCATTATGACAGTGCTGGTTACCATATGATGAAACTAGGACAGTGCCCACATTAAAAGAAAGTCTATAGAGGTATTTTCTTTCATGTGGTATCAGAACCGTATTATCAGTGTTTGTTATTTCTGCGTGGTGTGTGGACATTAAGTCCTAGGAAAAACATAGGAATGTGGACAAGAGCGAGGTTCTCAGAAAGCACCACACTTGGACCAAACAGGGACATGATAGGATTCGGAACTCCCACTAAAGATGGCCTCATTACAACATGCAGGTTTACGGAGGGGGGGGAAACATTTTCCTTTATAGGTGATATGTTCACCCCAGGGGCAGAAGAAAGAGGACAGCACTAGGTAGGAGGCATTCAGTGTCATGCCAGACGTTGCTGTTACCTGCTATTTTCAGCTGGATTTCCTAAGAAATGGCACTTACGGAGTCATGCTGTGTGCATGTCCACCTTTCTAACTGCTGGCTCCACTGACTCAATTTCAGACAAATTTGATAAATGGCTAGAGGTCTCAAGTACAGTAAGAACGGACAAGTTGCATTAAAACTTTTATATACCTATATAAATCAAATATGAAGTTACATAAGTACCCAGGTTGAAGAAAAAGGGCATATCAGTGCCTCTGCTAAAGGAAAGGTTGCAGAGTGAACTCAGCTGTACTCAATGTCAAAGAATTTACATGGAGATATTATACAGCTTAATCTGGTTTTTGTGTCCTAGTAAATATCAGATCCTACCCTGCACACAAGCACCAGAAAGCAGCTTCGTTAATTTTGCATCTCCTGGGATTACTTGTTTCTGTCAGACCAGAGAGCTTTAAGGCACTGTCCATCCACCGGGAGACTGTTTCTCTGGTGAGTAATTTCTACATGATTCTCCTGCAGATTCCCGTGGGTGAAACAAGTAACCTGTTGCTCAAACAGGGAGATTGACCGATACACAGCTATGCACTTCGACCTCTCTTAAATAACCCCAGTAAGGATGAATACCGAAGAAAGGAGTGGTCTTACTAGATATATGTAAAAAGCCAGGAAGAGCAAAACTACAAAAAGAGAAGGTACTGATTAAGTGGAAGGCAGATAAAGAAGATGGAGAATTTCCTTTTTAAGTAGAAATTGCTGAACAGCATAGCAAAAGAGGGTGAGATACAAGTGGGAAAACCAGACTCTTTGCCTGAGAAACAATGTGATATGCAAGACGAAACGGTCCTAGGGCTTATAGGAAAGCCAGGTGGATTCACATTTGCTGGCCATTCTGTGCAGAGAACAGAATATATATATGTACAGCCATGACAGCATAGGGTCTGTGTTGATAGAGACAAACAGTGTTAACTTTCCTGGCCACATGCTCTCCCCAGCACTCATGGCCTGCATCTTAGTCTGCACTTTCCTGCAAGTGCCTTGGGCCATCTCATACCAGCATAACCTACCACCGCAAAATGCCTTCTCCAGAGTCTATCTATTCCAGAGTCCATCTATTTGAGTCTGTCTGAAGTTCATCTATTTACTAAGCTTTACAGTGCGCCCTGAAGGTCAACTGACTCAGACTTCCTGGGAATGGAAATGAAGGGATTTCGGACCAGGGGACCTTCAGCGAGGAGGTCCTCGCTGCAGCACCCAGATGTTTAAATCGCTGCTTGAGTAGCTCAGGTGGTCTCAGCAGCTGTTGGAAAACAGGAGAACCGAGGCAGTTCGCTCACAACAAGCAGCTAATAGTTAAGCCAGTTTGAGGCATATTTTAATTTTTAATTGATTTTTTGGGTTTTTTTCTTTCTCCAGAATTTAAACTGCACTCGTGCCTCCTGGAAGGAAGGAGAGAAAAAAGTAATAGAGACATTCAATTTTTTTCATTAACTAACCATCTGTGACTGAACTCTGAAAAATTCTGATTAAAAATTACATTTTTTTAGCCCTTAAAAGAAGCATGGTCTCCTTTGATAATGGAGGACCAGAGTCCATTTAAAGCTAGAGTTTTTACCACTGATTTCATGGGCTCTTGAATCTGGGTCTCAATACCCCATTTTCCAAGGTATCCAGATACGAGTCAGGTGATAAGTAGGCAAAATCTCACCTTTCTCCATGTTTAGACTTCTGACCACTTTCAATAACGTGGTGGTTGGTGAACTTCAGCTGTCAAAAGGTGAGTTTTCAAGTCAAGGCTACATCTGCATTCCCCATGCAGTCCCAGGGCTTCTAGCAGACCACTTTGTCACCCTAGTGATCTTCTGATGCTTGCATTTCAGTTCCACGATCACCTGAAGTCAGGTGACTGCTAGCAGGGACAGTTCCACCATTTCAACCAGCTCTTGGGCATCTATCTTAAAATGGGATAAATTGCTCCTGAAACGAGCCCCTTTCTCTCTGTTCTTTTAACTACAGAGAAAACGTAGTTAACTGTCTTACAGATTTGATTTTAAACAGCTAACGTTAGCTTATTTGCATGCATCTTCACTAAATTGGGTAAAGCCCTAAGACCCACAAAGCAATGCTGGAAAATTAAGGCCCACTCTGGAACATGTGTTTGTACGGGTGCATGTGTGTGCTAAATGCTCCTGTATGGGCATCTCTGAAAAGACATGGTTAGAAAAGGAAGGGTTCTTTCCAGAGGGGTTCACTGGTATCCTAGGTAGCCACAAATAACTGTTTTCCTATCACTATTGTGGAATAATTCTCCCATTAAAACTGGAAGTTAAACAGAAGTAACATTTGTTGAAAATGTGGAACTTGTTGAATAACATTTTCAGCCTTTTCTTTGGCATGTCTTAGGATGCTCATGCTAGGAACTTAGAAACTGGGCAAGGAAATGGGCTTTTGACAACACCTTTTATTGTTCCTAATTAATATTTGCCAAGGACCCTCGAACTGCACAAACTTTTGAAAAGAGGCCAGTTTCTTCATTAGCAGCAGACATTTCACAGCTAGTATTTCAACAGCTGAAATGTCAGTCCAAATGCACCCATCCCAGGGTGAAAACACCCTTTTCTGAGCCCCAGCTCTGGGCTGTGTTATGTTGAGTTTGACCCTGGAGAGGTGCCAACAACAGGCAGATTGTCTTCTTTGACCTTTTGGTGCTGGTCCTTCTGTACTGGTGCCAAGTGGAGAGCGGAGAACTGCCTCATTCAAACTTAAAGGAGACAAGCTACATCTTGTCTTGGTGTGTCAAGAAATTCAGATTAGGACATGATGGGGGATGCTGAAGAAGTGGGGCAGAAGGATCCGAAGATGAGGAGTGTATTTAAAGAAACTGAAACAGAGAGTGGGCTGGGGCAGCAAAGAGGAGGCTAAGAAGAAAAGCAGAGAGCTGGCAAGTGGAGAACGTGGGGCGAGGTAGGAGAAGAAAACTGGGTCTAGTCGCAGAAAAAAGGAGGCATATGGGGCTTGCGAGTTATTTGGGCTAAGGTTTTGGAGGGGAAAGAACGCCTGAAACCAGACTAAAAAAGGATGCTAAATAGAATGAAAATTCAATCGGGAACTGGCTAGGAGAGTGGAGTGTGGGAAGACTGGGAGAGGACATGGGAAAGGTTTGATGCTCACAGGGAGACACATTTTGTTCAAATGTCTATGCAGAGAATCTGGGAAAACACAAGTGATGAAAGGGAACTGGAGAAAGAGCCGTGAGGGGGAGAAGAGCAAAACGGAGCCAGGGACAAACTGGGAGCGTTGCGGTGGGCACAAAGGAGGATTTGTAAGTGTCAGCAATAGGGCTCCCTGTCTTTTTGAGTAGACTCCTTTCAAAAGTCCCAAAGAGAAGGCAAGAGTCTTGGATCTCACTATTAATCTCCCACCAGCATCAGTGAAACCCGCGGGCCAGGGGTTGCGTCCCCGGCGCTAGTGTTTCTCAGGGACATATTGTGTCTGGAATTTACTCCCTTGGTGCAGAGCTCAGGGAGATTCCCAGTCCTGGTGGCATGCACCAGGGCAGAGGAGATATGCTGTATGTCAGAAATGGGATTTCAAATTTTTAATGTGCTTTATTAAAAGCACCTCAGAAATAATACAACACATGCAAACTGATCTAAAAAGTTAAAATTGCACCATATAGTACTTAAACATTAGGAAATGTTGGACTTCAAGTCATCTTCCTGAAGTCATCTTTTTTATTCACTAAACATCTTATTTTTGCTCCAGATGATTCAGGGAATCTATTAAAAATAATGACCTTTGCAGCTGATGTCTCCCCAGCACGTTGTCTGTCCTGAGTGCTGAATAAGGCAAGAGTCCAGTAGAAAAAAAATCAACATAAGAACATGTTATGTAGGACTGTATCATATTCAAGTGCAGGCATGCTTTAAATCAAGAATAGAAAATACGCTCTGAAGTGAAGGAAGGCTCTCAATATCTTTCCCAAGGAAAACAGAGTGACTCAGTCCTGGAGATTGATTCTTCCTCCCTAAATATTTATAAAGGTCTGCGAATGGCTTCTCTTTTGGCCTTTTTCACCTTGTAGTTTTATGTTAAACTTAAAAAAAACCCAACAAACACAGCAAAATAACAGAATAGAGTAACTGGAAGATTTTTTTGCCTTATTTGCACATCCCCATATAACAAAATTGTGAGAATTTGAAGTTCTTCCTAATTTAGCATTCATGTGCCTTATTTCTTCAGCAGAAACAACACAGACATCACAGGATTCTGCATTTTTTTCTGACATTGGCCAGTAATTTACTCGTGAGAATCATCCCACTGTAGACACTGTGATTGTTCACATAAGCGTTGCTTAGCAAAAGGAGGGCAGAGTTGGACCCTCCTGGGGTCCAGCTCTATGTAGTTATAGAATCAGTGAAACATGTGATGAATATATGGCAGTGGGACCAGAGGAAGCAAAATGAGTTTGTGACTTGAAAAAAAGAGCATGTTTGATTATCTTAGGTCTCCTGTGTACCTTCTCTCCATATCTGCAGAAGAGAGAATATTCTCTGGCAGCTATCATTTATTATTTATTTTTTATGCTTTAATTATTTGTGGAAATCCTTGGCTTCTGCTTGTTCAGCCAGCTCCTCTGACAGTAAAGTTTACACATTAAGATGTGGGAGGTGAAGCTCTGGTTCAATGAAAGGAAGGAAGGAAGAAATATTGCTTTGACTGCTGGTGATGTAATATTGACCATCTGCAATTTTTATGCTTTAATCTGCTCCTATATGTTTTTCAAATAAAAACCTACACAGATGATGACTGATTTCTTATCTGGCTATTTCCATTACTTTCTGAGCTGTTTTATTTGGGTCTTCATGCTACTGATATAACCTCTTTATGTTTAAATTTAAGGTTTGGGTTAGAGCCAAAGTATTTGACTTCTTATCCAAGGCTTTGTATTTCCCATTCTTTTCTAAAGCTTTGTATTTCCCATTCCTCCCATTCCCTTCTCATCGCTACATTTCTCTGTTTCTTCTTCCCTGCTCTCCTGCCAGGCAGTTCTTTTTTTTCTAAGCTATCATCTGAATTTTCTTGGATGCTTCTACTTTTTCCACCTGGCAATTCTGTCTGGGTGGAGTTTGGAGATTTTGGACGATTGTCAGGGATTTCTGGACATCTGGCAATCCATTTGGAACAGGATGGGAAACTTTATACGTGTCTCTGCCCACATGCAGATGATGCCTCCAGCACATGTAGAGGCGATTGTGCAGATCCCAGGAGCGCTGGCCTGCAGAGTGTGTGCTACACAGGTGGTCTCGAGATGGATGGTAATTCCAGCCTGTTTGAGAAGATCGGAGTCACAGCAAGGCTGCATGTGCACTGGTGCCGCTGTGTCCCAGCCCGCAGGGCTGATTCCATGGACACGCTCAGTGCTGCCTGTCCCAGACACAACGGGGTGCTGCCATTTCTTCCTTCCATTCAACTTCTGGCTTCTCAGCCCTCTGTCCTTTCCTCTGTTCCCCCAACCCTCTCTGCCCGGGGCAACAGAAATTTGGGGGTTCACGCTTCTTTCTGATCCTCTTGGAACGGAGTGAAATTAAGGTGTCGGGGGCAGGCGAGAGCTCAGCAACTTCTGTCACAGCTCTTCAAACCGGGGGAGAGTTGCCGTGTTGAGTGATATTTGGGCTAATTCTCTCCCTCGGTTCCTCTCAGAAATGGTTTGTCTCATATGATAGTAATTATTAGTAATAACTGCTAGGCCTCGGTGCCAGAAGGATTTTAGGTGATACTGAAACCAACTGAGCATTCAATACCCACAAGAAACACGGGCTCTTGGCTTTAGTACTTATGATCCCCCAGTCTCCAAGGGTAATCTTTATTATTCACAATATGAAGGTTGGGGAAGAGGGGCAGTACAGACAAAATTCTTTCAGCGGTATCACCTAGCTGGACAACGTCTCCATAATCCCGTCCAAAGTGTCATATATTTGATCACACTCTTACCGTTTCTCATGCTTCCTCTGTTCCAAAAACTTCCTTCTGTGGGAGAGCCCTTTATCCTTGCATGTCAGAAACCTCTGCTGATAGATCCCTGGTGATTTCTCTTCCACAGCTAACCCTACAATCAGAGCTGCTCATAAAAGAGAAGAACAACAGAGGGAAAAATAAAGCATTTCCTTAGGAATCCTGGGTACAACACACAAGCCGGGATTCTGGGAAAGCAACCTTTGTGTTTTGATATGATACAGTTGATGGCTAAAAACTCAAACCAAATAACTTAAATAAATTTCACGGACACTGCCAGGAAGTGTTCTAGATACAGTAATGGTACATGGAAAATCAATATTTATTATCATTTTAGCTGAAAAATTAAAAAGATCTGCCATAAAATGCAAGCGCTTTGCAACATTTTGCATGTTCAGAGCATGCCCTCTAGGGTGCTATTAATATAGTTTGTCAAGTGAATGATGCATTGTTTATGCAATTATAGAGATGTAGCCAAATCTTTTCTCTCTCCCTCTTTCCCTCCTCTCAAGTGGCGGTAGTGGGTAGCTGGAGCTGATGGATCATTTTTAGGCCTCTGCGGTGAAGAATATATATTTTCAGAAGTAATCTACTAATTGGTTACGCAGACCATCTCCCAGCTGTGTCCCAGTGCCTAAGTGCAGGGAAATCCAAGCTCTCGGGTCTGGAAAGGGTAATGCAATAAAAACCTGTTATCATGTAGTAATTGAGGTCCAAGGTTTACAGCAGCATCATAAACATGAAGCATTCAAATGCAAAAGGCCAGAGTGACTCAGGCTTGGGCAGGAGTATCAGAAGTTTATTAGTACTCTATGGCCTGGTGCACTTGCTCGTTCAATGCAGATTGCATTTGGAAAGGCTTAAATGCTGCTTTTAAATAACTTTTCACAGCTTATTTTCCTTCAGTGGACGCATTTACCGCGGTGACTTGCTGGATTTCACCTGACACTTTTTTTTTTTCTGTGGAGCGTGGCAATTTTTTCCATGAACTTTCAACTTTCTTTTTCACTTGAAAGCCAAGAACTAAAACTGGAGCAGGCACAATGTAGGACCATTTACACACATGGAACTTCAGCAAGGCTTTCGATATTTTCCTTTAAAATCATAAAGGTCTATATTCAGACATTTTGTTGATGACCTACTGACTGATAGAAATGTTCCTAAAATGTCTTGCAGTAATGGTGATCAGAAGCTAATCTTGTTTTTCCATTGTAATTGTTGGGAACTGACTTCATTATCATTCACAAAAATGTGTAAAAGGACAACAAAAACTTTCCAAAGACTCAAACACCCAAGACTTTATGTTAATAACTCAAGGAAAAATCCTGAAGAATTTTGGATTGACTCTGGTGCTATCGTGGGTTAATTGGGCAAAGCGCCATAACACCTGGGTACTTCAAAAAGCATACTGATAAAACTCACAATATAGCAGTTTTTCTGTGATAAAACCAGGGATATTAGCTTGATGCCTTCTGGTGTTCCAAGATAAAACTGAGCAATTACACAGGAGAGATTTTTCAAACCTTTTTGAGCCAAACTACAAACAAGGCTCTGTATTTTTCATGTACTGTAGTTAATTCTGCAGATTTGTAGCGAATAATAGATTTATGACAAACAAGTAAAAATCTGCGTCTAATTAGTTCTGCTAGAGATGTTGCAGAGCGGAGATCTCTCTTGCTGACTCTTGCACAGAAATACTTTATAGTTTAATTTTTGAATAATTTAATTGGTCCAGAATCTGATTATAGTTATAAAGACTCAAATCAGCAATTGCTCATGGACTTTCAAGAGTTACTTTTGAGTTGTTATAGCACGGAGGAAGAAAATAAATCTGATCCGTATTTTAACTTTACCCAGTATTGTGTTCTGCTATGAGGGGAGGAAGGAAGGAAGTTGCTATATTTCTTTAAGTCTTTGTTCAGTGAATTGAATGCAGTAAAGGTACATACCACTCTCCTCCTGAAGATAGTATTTTGATTTGTACAAAAAGTGGTACTTTTACCAACTGAAAGGTGTTTAAAGGATTTTACAACATCAACTATCTGGCTAAGGGATATACATGAACTGGTGTGAGCAGGATGAGAATTGCCGAAGGAGATACCGATTTCCATAACAGTAGCAATATCTCCATCCCTCAAAATTATGCTCAATGATACCTCTAAATAGAGTCTCTCTGCTGTTCGTAACACACGTTACATTTTTTTGTATTTATTCCCACCCGTAGTCCTTTAAGTCTCATATTTTGAAACCCACTTTCTCCAGATGATGGTAGGATTTGCGGCAAGAACAAGAAAGGATCAAGACTCATAAAACATGAGAACTAGTGGAGAAATGCCTACAAATGGCAAATGTGCAGGGAGCTTCTGAGAAACTGAGCCTGTGTCTGCACCTGAATGGGAAGCCAAGAGTGGGAGCTCCAAGAGTCTGGCTACTTAGTCCCTTTAATAAAATAAAATAGAAATCTTACAGGACTTAAAGAGTAGCTTGCTTCTCAGCCTTTAAAAAACTTCTTACTTTTCTGTTTTTCTTTATCCATTGGGATCTAGCTATTTTCTTCAATTCTAAATCTTTTGAAATGATTTTTTACTCTTCTTACACTTTCTTTAAAAGGAAGATACCACTGGGAAAATTGTATGCCTTCTGCTGAAAGTCTCATAGCAGATGATTAATATCTGCTACTTTGATAGGGAGCCTGAAACTTCAAAACCCAGGAGTTCAAGCATTTTGCTGCTAGCAGTTTGCTCTGCTCTGAAACCAGTGCCCAAGACCAGCTGAAAGACTACCTATCATCCGGATATGCTGTAGATTGCCTAGTGATTTAGTTCTGAGTAAAGAAAGGGGAGACTAAAGCGTGTAGGTACACAGGGGAGAAAGCTTTAAAAAGTGTCAAGACTGCAACATTGCACATGGAAGATGAGGGGAAGGGGGCGTCCTCCCTTGATCCCCACACTTCTTTATTCTCCCTCCCTCTGTCTGGTATCTCATGGAGAATAACAGAGAGGAAAGACAACTTTCATTTCAAATACGGGACAAAATGAAACACAGGGTTCGGATTGGATGGGTTTTATTTCTGTCCCAATTAATCTAAGCAGCATGTTCTGTTGGAGTCAGTGCAGCCTTTTGTTTAAAGTAAGGTCTGTCTGCTACATACATGGCAAAACTACCGTGGCTCCGCAGGAGGTGGAGAAAAGGAGTTAGTGAATTAAAGGAAGAGAGGAAGCAGAATCTAAAGCACAAGGAGAGACTTCTCTGGGTGGGCAGTGTCACCATTCTCGTAATTAAAAGTGTGATTTGCCTTACTTGGCAATCGCGTGTTTATTTGACATAAAGCACTGGTTATTTTCAAGATATTTGATACAATCTTCATCTCATATCCACACCATAATAGTGCATTGTTCATATTTTGACTGATGCTTTGACTTTGGGAGAATCATCCCCTATTTAATGGCGAAGAAAACTTGGAATTGGAGCTGCAGTTGTCTTTGTTAGGCAAAGGATGGTATAGAGATAAATACAGACCGCTGCTGCCTAAGATTGCAGGTACAATCTTTTGTCAGCTCCTGAACACTTAAACCCTACAATGATTCTATGAGTTAATAATACAGGGGCAAGGGGCAGGAGAGAAAGCAATGACTTGACAGTTGAGATCAACACAAACCAAATGTCCGATCGCCATTTCAACTGGACAGTTGCCGTTTTTTTGCCGAGATTTAAGCAGGGTTTAGCAAGCATACTGCTTGTGCACAAGACCTATTGCTATCTCAGCCTTTGTACACGCTGTCTGTTACCAGAAAACAGGCAGGCACGAGGGAGGCTGGTTTCTCAAAAGCGTGTTTTCTATCTTCACCTTGAACCAAAGTTTGTAGAACTATAATTTCTAGAGCTTTCCGTTATACGTGGGAGAGATAAATAACAGTATTAACTGTGTGGTGCGTGTTGATGTAGTGTGACTTTTTTATAGGTAACATTTGTGTCATGACAGATTGTCTATTTAAGAATTATTATTAAAGGGAGGGAGAAAGGATATAAAAAGCATGTTTTATTTAACTAGCTCTTGAACCTATGAGCTACCCAGAATCCTCACCCTTACATTAACTTCAGTCTGAGTTAAGTGTGTCAAGGTCCTTCATGAAGGGATGTAAAAGGGAAAACAATAATAATAACCAGACAAAAAAATAGCCTTTGAACTGCTAGCCATATCTTATTTATTTTCCTTTCCTTATCAAGGCATGAAGAGCACAGTTTGCAGTTTTCCTGCAGCAGACCGGCCACTGAGAGCTGCCTGCTGTTTTGTAATACTGGACTTTATCCAGCACAATGAAAACAGAGAGTATAGTTCTGTCTTTTTTTGTTTTGTTTTGTTTTGTTTTGTTTTTCTGTTTGGATGCAATTGCTAGTGTCTTTTATTAGACTTAATTCTATTATATGTTCACAGCTCTGGCTCTAGACCTAATTACCACTTCTGGATAACTACTACTGCATGTACTGCACATCATGCTGTTCAGACCCCTATGATTCCCTGTTCATTTAAAATTTCTAAATATTTCAGTTTCTGCCCAATCCAGAAGGCAATAAAATAGTAGTAACCCCTTCACCTGCCCTTAAACTCATACACAAATAAGACCAGCCCCCTAAAATGGTCCTGCGAACAAGGAACTCTTGGCTTGTTGGCCAGATCTACACTTCTTCCCTGAAGCACTACTCTGGCCTGTAACATCAAAGGTTTCACTACACAAACTATCTGATTTAGATGAGCTAAAGAGGGTAAAATGATCGTGCCTTGCTGTAGCAAAAATTTTCGGACTGCGAAATTTGTCTAGAGAAGAACAAACTGCTGTAGAAGAGTAAGAATTTTCCTAAACACCTTCCCAAATCTGGCACTGATTTGGAAGAAAACGTGCTTTAAATTCTGAAATTAAATGGTAAAATTTTACATCAGGTAAGGTGTTATTTTAGCCACTGCCATCATGAAAGAGCAGAGGTAGAAGGTAGAGTAGTAAGAGAAACATCAGTAAAGATGGGTGACTTTGGAGAAGGAGAAAGGAGTAGTTCTGTTCACTAAAAATGCTGCTTCAGCGGTGCCAGAATTATTCACTAACTTGGCAAACAGTTTCTGTTGAAAAAGTTCAGTCATGTTGACATCTTTTTTTCATCACTTCCAAAGTGTTATTAGGGAGAGTCATCACAAGACAAGTCCATAAAAGCCTGAAGAGAACTCTGATGTGCTTTGCAGAATGGCAGTTTTCATCGTACCCCCCTACCCCTGAGAAGATTCAGCTCTGAAGGTCATCTCTGGGGTATAGGTTACTCCCTTTCTTAGGCCCCCAAACTGTATAATTATTTATATATTATGCAGTTGCTTCAACCAACTTATAATCCAGTCTCATAATTAGCCACTGGTGCATTTGCGGTGGCTACTCATGTTCCTGCTTCTTGCTTGAAGCAGAAAAGGCTTTAAGACCCTACAGTTCAGTGGCTTCAGCAGCCATCTTAATCACTGGGTGAAGGATTGCAAAGGGTGATTCATCCCAGGCAATTTTTTAATATCTAAAACTAGGGATGGTGTTCAGCCATTGACATTAGGTGCCTCTGGTTTAGGTACAGACATACGCACCGAGATCCCATGAGGTGTCAGCCTCCCATCATAGCCAGTGGAGATCCCTCCCACGCAGTCAGTAAAACCTGGAGCAGTAGTTCAGCTCAGCTGAGTTTCTAGCCAGTTATCTGAACGTCTCTCTAGGACCTCTTGATGATGCTGACTAGATGTCTGTGGACCCTAATGGGACCATAGACACCTAGGGATTGATAGGTGAGAGAAAATCTAACCTTATTCTCCAGTGAACTCCACCTTTATTCTCCACCTTCACAGCTTGGAGTCTATTATGGACATGCAAATGTCTTTCTCCAGTCCATTAATTAAAATATTAGCAGTGCAGCTTACAGCAATGCTTGCAGTCTAACATTTATTTCAAAAGAAAGGAAATATACATTTTGTAACTGTGTCGCTTAGCTCAGAATGAACCCGAAAGAATGAACCTGAAGGACCTATCCAAAGCATTTGTGCTTATAGTTATTTTGTACAGATAGAAAATTTTCCATTTGCCTCTATATGAAATAGTGTATTTAAAACATCTCTCCTTGCCTTTTTGATGTGAAGTCAAGGATTTCTGTGAGAAAATACTTTTTGACCAGCTCTGTTCCACTGACGTGCCACTGACAAGATTTACTTGTGTAACTTCTCTCTATTTTTGCCAATAAAACTCTTCAGGGTAGTGTAGACAAGTCCTTCATTTGTACATTGGTGAAGTCTATCTAAGAAGTGATTCTCTACTGCGCCACACTCACCTCAGAGTTCATTTTAAGGAACTCTATTTACCATTCCTCTGGCAGACACACACGAAAGAGCAGACACAGTCAATGATGCTTTCAGTCTATTCCACCCCAACATCAAACATCTCTGTCACAGTGACACTAGGATCATAGTCGAGTACTCATTAAAAAATAGAAAATCAACTCAACATTGTGTTACTCCAATACAGATTACAGAGCCTTTGGTTGTTAAGTTTCTTGTAAATGCTAATCAACTGCAGCCTTTATAATTCTTCATCCTGGACATTTTGTAGCTGTGCGCCTGTATATAGCGGCCGCGCTTCAGGCTGAAGTACAAACAGCAACCTTTTTATGGGTCTGTTGTTAAAACTCTAACATTATGAGATTCATCCGACTAAGTAAGAAAGACTGCTAATCCTGTAAGAGACTCTTCTTACCCAATGAATGATTTATAACAAAAGAATAGTCTTCTTTATTAAAAGGTTCTCATGCTCTAGAGGCTCTCGTGCTCAAACAGATAAGAGCTGCCACTGTTGCATTAGAAGAAATATGCTTTTCACTGGGACAAAAGGAACTGAGGAAAGTGCATCAGTCATTGGCTTTCCATGATTTTCTTTCCTTTCTCTTCTCTAGAGATTAGTTTGCACAAAACTATGTTCATAGTTTTACCAGTAAAGTTTTTGAACTTGAGAAATACATAATTGCTTTACTGTGCAACTCAGCCCCGTGGTAATTTCTGTCATTGTATTAGTACTTATCATTCGTTTTGGAAAACATTAAGGTTATGTTAAATTATAAACCATAGTGGGTCGTGTTTTCAACACTGTCTGATGACCTGATCTTTTAACTTCCAGCCCAAATCTTATGCATCTCAGTACTGAGATATTTCTGACTGCAAATTGAATGGGTCGTGTGTTGCAAAATTCAAACTGTGGGCACACAGTTGCATTTTTTTTGTCTGGGGAAATATGATGGTAATAAATAACTGCATGCAGACATGTTCAGTACATGAAACTCATGGGGAAAAATCTGGGGAAACACTCATTTTAAGAAAGCGATGTAGAGATGGTGTAGGACTTACTTCACATCTTCTCATTTGATTACAATCTAAACCATAAATTTTCTTACAAAAATTCTGAATTTATGAAAGGAAAATTTCCCCAGTTTGTTCTCATGAAAGGAAACTCCTAAACTGTTTGGGAAGAGAGTCTATCAGTTGCTATCAGTTGCTAACAGTCTATCAGTTGCCGAGCCCACTGAGTTCCTATGCTGCAACACAGCTAACTACAACCAGCTGCTAAATATGGTCTCAATCCAGCAAAGCACTTTGGCATGTGCTAAGCTTTGTCAGGGCAAGTATTAGGATTAAAGTCACGGGGACTTTCCATATACCTGGAGTAAAGTTCATGCTTTAGTGTCGAGGTGGACCGGGTCTTTCACATACATCCCCTCTTACCCACATGTAGGTATTGCTCATATATCCCTTAACACACCAGTGGCAAACACAAGCAGATAGTTCCTGCACAAAACCCAAATTAATGGAACAGAAAGAATTCTTAGAAATCTGTTAACAAATGATGGGCTGTCTGTGCAGTTTTCTAGGAAATAAAAAAAGGTATTGGTGAAGTCATTTATTTATGACCTTTTAAGTATGCAATCATAACACGGTCCCATAAAATAGATTCTTTATGATGATGGATGGGTTCATCAACAGTCTTCCAAGCTGCGTAGTACATGTATACATGGATTTGTGCTGGCTATTACTATGTAGGGAAATCTGTACAGTAAATAATAATTGGAATGCCATACACTAGGTACAATTCAGAAGTGCTTCCCACATATGATTGCAAAGGTTGTCATGTTGCAGGAAGACCACTCTGACAGTTATCAGATGCTTGCTCTGGGAAACACATAGGTCTGTGCATCTCCAAGTGGAGTCTGTATTATAGTGCTTAGGTAATATTCACCCTACTATTCCTTCTTGTTAAGTGTAGAAGTGTCACAGCATAATTGGGGGAAATTCCAGTTTTAACAATGCTTGGTCTTTTTTAGCTAATAACCATGAAAATTGTCAGAGAGCACACTGCCTCCGTGCAGCCACCTTTCCCACCTTGTGCTCCAGCACTGATTACGGGACCGGGGTGTGCGCGGGGGAGGAAGAGAGCCCATTCATCCTCAGTCTAACTCAGTTATTCTTCCTCTGTTGAGACTGCTAGGAGAGTGTTTTATTCCTTTCTCATTACGTTCTATCATACCTGTCAAGTGGCTGTCACAGAAATCCATGAGACATTTTCTAGTGGAGTCCTCTCCCTCCAGGGACACAAGCTTGAGGGCAGAAAGAAAAAGGCCTGGGAAGCAGAGGGCCTCGAAGGATTTAAAGGGGAATTGAGGAGTGAGGAGCTTGGAAAGGAGACGACTTTCCTGGGAAGAGAACGGCAATTTGGAAAAACAGAGGGTCAATGCGCAAGTGGGCTTATGAAACAAAAGGATAATAAACATCTTGTATTGGGCCCTCATGTTTTATTTATCTTTGATTTCTTTCCTGTTCATTCAATACTGTTTAAACTTTGAAAGGAACAAGTCCAGCCCCCATCTCATAAGTGTCGCGAGAATGACAGTTAAGTACAACATAAAGGTACCTGAAGGAGACAAGAAGTGCATGTTGACCGATGTCACTTACATACAATTTATAGCAGGAATTTTTGTGGGAGATAACTCTTTTGGAAAAACCTATCCAGCGCTCATCATTAATGCTTTGGGTGCCTTGCATCAGGATGCACGCAGCAGGTTTTATGTATTTTACTTCTCTTCTAGACGCTTTGATAAAAGTGGGAGTTCGCACAGCACACAAATGTAATTCCAAAATGGGCATCTCTCGAGCTGCACATTTTCTCTGTGACTGACAGTACAATTGGAAGCCATTTGCTGCACAAAGGAAAAGTGCGAGGAGTTCTTTTTCTGGCTAAGCTCACAGCATCATTATTATGTGCAGTGGTGTTTATACGCAAGACCCAAAGTGCCAAAGTGCACAGAAACATACTTGAAGTGCTGCTCCTCAGAATCTGCAGTAATCATATTCTGTGAAAGTCAGAGATTAAGGGAGTCATCTGAACAATCAGCAGTGCATCTGTCTCACATATTATATACAGTTTGAAGTATCCCTCAATTTTTCTTCTGTAAAACTAACATCAGTGTTTACCTATAAACAGACACGGAAGTCATTGCTGACTATACGCTGCTTTGTATACAATGCTATTATATAAAGAGCTCAAGCAGCACGTCTGCCTGCCTAGATGTGTGTGTTCTCCTACTCCAGCTGCCAACAACCTAAATTATTCAGCAAGCCCTGATCATGCCAAGTTTTTAGTCAACAATGGAGATCCTGCCAAAGAGCTAATAATGTTTAAAAAAAAAAAAGAAGCAATGTTTGTGACAATTAACAGAGCCTGCAGCCTGCAAAGAGAGTTGGACTCATTTGTAAAGGAAAATTTAAATGATATGCTTCATTATAAATGGTCCCATGCAACACATTGCTAATCAACCAGAGCAGCTTCGTTTTTTCTCCTCCCTTCCTATCAGATAAACCAAACAGCAGCATGAGCCAAAGTTCTTGGCCACTGCTTGCTATAGCTATAAATGTGGTGTGGTTATCTATCAGTATCATAATCGGCTCAGATCAAACTGAATAATTAGCACTAAAGTGGATGAATAGAGCCCCAGCCTCTTATCTTGTCTATTAATAATAAGTATAACTTCACAGCCAAATCAAGAGGTATGTTATTGCACCCCTGAGAGCCTGTTTGGGTAAAACCCCATGCGACCTCACCACCATAAGCAGTGCAGATGGGACGGTGTGTGCCTGTAATGATGAGCTGCCAGCTGCCAGCCCCCCCCCGCCCCCCCACCGTCGCCCAGCTCCACAGCTCAAAGTGGGAGCCAGAGAGAAGATAAACAAACCATGCACAAACATGAGAGCCATTTGTGGGGACTCCTTCCTCCCCCCGTCTTCCTTACTCGCACCGCCGCAATTAATAATCATTGCTTTTCGTACGACAGAGCTCTGCAGA
Organism: Chroicocephalus ridibundus; assembly: GCF_963924245.1. Lineage (NCBI taxonomy): Eukaryota > Metazoa > Chordata > Aves > Charadriiformes > Laridae > Chroicocephalus > Chroicocephalus ridibundus. The sequence continues at coordinate 142,469,338 of NC_086285.1, forward strand.
CAAACAGCTAAGAGTAACTGGTGCTTTTCACCCAAGCTCACTACGAAATTTAAGTCATGTTTTACAGCGGTACCGCCATGACTACAAATTGCGAAAATCTTAGGAATAACATTCAGACACGCTCTTCTCATATTTAAACCTTGGTACATACCCACTAATTATTGTGCAGTGTCCAATGCAATAATCATCATTATACTTTGTCCTGCGTTACAATATTACCCTCATTTTAGGATCTCTAAGAGTTTTAAGGCACATTTATCTCATTAGCGTCAATTCAATTTTGCTCATTTTACTCATTAGAGAAGTTAACTCAAAGGAAGGGTTTCAAGTTTTGCAGGAGAATTAAGTGCTTTTACTCACTGTTTGGGAAATGCTTACTGCAACTCATCTGCAGTTTACCACTCACATTCACTTTGGTTTTATTGACAAAGGTACCTGTAAAATGCATTGCTATAAACAGCCTGATTATTCAGCTCACATCAATCACAGAAGCAGAGTCTTATTTATCTGAGGTAGATGAATATTTTCTGAAATAGTCTCTCTGTATGGTTTGTATCTGAACTAGGATGAACCTAAATCAGGCAATTTCTGATGGATTTACTTTTGTGTTTTCCAGAGGCTCAAGCTGTGCTCTCCCTTGTGATGTTTTCCTATGAGACTGAGGTTATGAAAAGAGATTTGGGTTGCCCCATTACTAGAAGTGGCGGAGACAGGGAAGTGAAGAAGGAAAGATTACACGTCTTCCCCCTGTGGAAGAGCCGGTGGTGGACCTAGCAGTGCTGTCTGGTGGAGGAAGAAGGCTTTTTACCTTTTATTAGAAGCAGATTAAGGCTGCCTGTTGTTGGGATCTGGAACAGAGCAGGAGGAGGTGAGAGAGAAGCCTGGATTCATAAGAAAGCATTAGCATTAGTCTGCTACTGTGTATAATGGGATTAAGTGTGGCTTAGGGTTTTTCCCCCCCTTTTTTTTTATCAGTTAGGTATTAAACACTTAGTAATGCAATTAATTTTTACTAATAATTTATTATTTTAAAAAAAAACAACAAAACCAAACCACAAACCAAATGCCAAATTCAACATAGGGGACATTGACACCTGCATTTAACCATGGCAAATGGACTGCACAGCTCCTTATAGACTCGGCCATTTACCTACGTGGCACAAAAGGAGCCAGACACAGCAGCTTGAGAGGAGTAATTCCCAATGGGAACACTTCCAGTCTGCAGTAAGGCCACATTTGGGCAAGTACCTGATTATATTTGGCGGCACATAGCAGGAAGAGTAAGTAAATACAAGTTCTTAACACTGTCCAGGTTCAGCTCTGTCCTGATTCAACCTCAAATAAGTCAATGGAAAACCTTCACCGGCTTCAGGGAATGTCAGACCAAGCCAGGTTTATAGCTAGAGAAAAATGCTAATATGTATTTTTATGTCAAAATGGCTTTACTGCAAAATGCCATTTCTACATGGGCAGGTCGGAAACGTCTATCGCTTTTACTTGGTGGAGGCAGCTTCCCAAGGATGGGTTGTTAGAAGAGTGGCAGGAATACTGAGTACTCAGTTTTAAAATGAAATATTTGATGTACTTTTCATGTGTGCAAAAAGCTGTCTGTTGCTGACACCAATGGCTTCCAGTAAATACTTTTTTTTCTTAGGAAATGCAGAGAGGACTGAGGTGTGAAGGCAAGACTTGCGGTGGAAGGCTGAGCCCTGAACCGTGACACTCCACCTCTCACGGCTGACAGCAGGATTAAGTAGAAATGATCCCTTTTTCAGTTTGTTGGGTTTTTTTGCACCACCTTCTTTTGTGCCTTTATAATCCGAAAGGAAATGCTTAGTAAAGGAAATCAAATTGGGATTTACATGTACACTGCCCAGCTTTGTTCAAATCTCATTCGTTGTATTCAGAATGAGAAAAAGCCTGCAATTTCACTTAATTCAGTCAATCACATCTCTGAAGAGTGGAATCTTGAATGCACCTGAGTGATGACCGGAGCCCTGTGCCAGTAAAACTAACCACCTCTTGTCATCCCTAAGATAACAGGCCAAGATGCACCACTTCTCCCATTTTTCTCCTTACTGTTCAGTTTACTTCTTTCCGAACATCCATCTGGCATTATTGTGCTTGCTTAGCAAAATTCAGGACAAATAAAAAAAGGAAGATAATTTCTTCAAACTCTAAAGTAGCTGTTAAGCTACATCTGCCCATTCAATTCAACCACCAGCAAAGACTCTGCCTCTGCCAGACATGCAGCTGTACTTGCAGCCGTGATTCAAAGTCTGGAAATTCATTTCCAGACTCACTAAAAATCTGCTGGAGAGACATGCAGTGAGTAATATTTTCTGTTTTGTGTATGTATGGATTTAATATAGACAGAAATTTGGCAAAAGAACCTGCTCCACATTCCCAGCATCCTATCCCTGTAGACTAAGTGTTAAAATATATATGTATACACTCACAGACACACACATTTATACATACTGGGAGACATATACGGCCATATATATATGCACATGCAACCCCTCCTATTCAGTTGGACAGTTACTAACAACAATTCTCTGTTAAAAAACAGGAGAAGGGAAAATGATCAATTTTTTATAGTATGTTACCTACAAGTGCAGACATGAGTTTGGTAATCGCGCTTTTGTTGCACACAGACTGTAAAATATTTATGGAGACAATGTGATTTGGGTCAAGGCATTAAATAAAGTAAAAGTTGCTTTATTCAATATGTGATGAACGGTATCCATATTAAAAACCAGAGGGAAAAGTGTTCAAATGAAAAAATATGCTTAAAACAAATTCATCTGTTCAATGTTCATAAATGTTTTAAGAAATGCAGACAAACAAGTCTTGAAATCCATATTTACTGTACTCAACTGAAAAACTAATAGTATTTATTTAATCCAGAGGGAGAAGTGACTAAAAATTTAGTATTTAATGATCAACAAAAAAATATTTGTCCTTGGAAATTACCATAGTATTTATTGTCAGGCAAGTTACAATAGGGTTATAGCTCTTCTCTTGATAAATTAATAAAGCTGTTAGGTCAACATTGATCTAGAAAGAAAATATTTCCGCCAAGTCGGAGAATATTTTTTAAGCTTCGATTCTGCAGTATTTCTGCATTAAAATATGTGGAGAATGCAAAGCGAATTTGCTTGGCTATGAGACTTCCGCTTCATAAATAATAAAGATTACAGAAAGACCTGATCCCATAAAAACTTAAGCACAGGCTTGACTTTATGCGTGTATGAGGTCACACTTGCACTTCAAGTTGAGAGTTTGTAAAAGAAAAGCAACTTAAACAGCCAAAGATATTAAACACTGCTGACCTGCGGGCACGCAGTCCACATGAAATACATGTAGAATACAGTATACATGAATAATAATTCACAGACATATATAGACTGTGCAATTCTTGCTTAATTGAGACAGAAAATGAAGCATTATTTGGCTTTCTTAACTAATGGATGGCAGAGGGAACCTACCCATCCTTTAAGACCTCACGAGCTCCAGGACATCCTTCCTGCCATTTTTGTCTTTCACTGTGTACACCTTAGTATTCAGTTTTCTGCTCTTTCTGATGGCTTAGGCTGTCACTGTGTCACCTTCTCCTTCTGAAGCTGAATTTCATTGTCCCTTATAGAACTGGCACATAAAATGCTAGACCCTGCGCGTGTTTTTTTTTTTCATTTCCCACTTCAAAACTTAACATCACCACAGTGCTTAAAATAGCAGCTGGGTAATTATGGCTCAGAAATGAGTTGCCAAGGCTGGAAGGTGCTTCGGAGGCTCCATACATCTGTTGGGCCGCTGTAGTGATGCTTACGCTCTCCGGATCTGTTATCATGGATGTGTGGTAAAGTGCATATGCATAACAAACCTTTCTTGGCAAAATTAGAGCTGCCATGTTTTACCTCCCATTTGCCGTGAGCTAACAGCTCAGACAGAGTCAGGTACCGTGGCTCGCAGAACGTGATAAATCATTAAGATGCAGTAACTCATTGTGTGTCTGAGGCCATTGTTATTTTATTTATTTGAATCTTGTATAAATTAAAGACAAAAAAAAAAGCCCTACCTTTTGCGACTTTTAAGCACTCTCAAGAGTGTCATCAACGTTCATTGGAACTTTAATAACTAATCACAACAATTTATGCGATTTGAATGAACTTGTTCAGGATATTTTGCGCTGCTTATGCCTTCTGCTCTGTCCATTTTTAATACAGCTGCCTCACTGCTGCTTAAATACAAGCAAAAATGCCGCTGAACCCTCACAAAAGTCTTTGAAATAATTAGATACGTGTTACAGAAGGAAGTAATGTATCAGAAAGGAATTCAGTCTGGGTCTTATGTTCAGTTCAATGACAGCAAGCTCAATGCCCATTTGACTTTGCAGTGTTCCCCCAGGGAGTCACTGTTATAGGCAGAATGTTCTTGTGGAAGTTCTGGGTTTTACCTCTATTACAAAAATCTCTTTGGTGACATTCAACCCCGGCTAAAGGAATGGGGCAGGTCTCAATGAACCTTTCCCAGATACCTGTGTGTAGGCAATTTAAGCTAGAAAGGGAAAAGCATTATTTGATTTAGACACCATTTACATAATTTATGATTTTATTTTTTCTTTTATCCAAATTCTTTCTGGGCTAACATTGTGAAAACAATGTATCAGTACCTTCAGAATCAGTCAGTTGCTTGTGCTTGATTCCCAGTTACTACAAAATACAGTTGTATTGTCACATTCACTTCCACAGCAAGTTGTGATATCCTGAGAAAGGCAATATGTGAAAAAGTCTATTAAAAATATAATTTAAAAAGTCTGTAATCTACACTTTACATTTTAAATATCCTGAGTTTATAAGCTATATATACACTACTATAAACTAAAACTAGAACTACAGCAATCGATAGAATTCCCACAGAAAAGAACTGGCTGTGCAAGAGTATCCTGTAACAAACTGACATAGGAGGAAACATACGGAAAGTCAAAATGCATAACGAGGAGCGTCTCTGAGGTACTATTGAGGCACAGATTACTAAATTCAAGATGGGCAGCAGGAGCGAGCTGCTTGTGGGCAGAGAAGAAAGCTGCTTTCTTCTTTTCCCTTTCTTGTTACAGACTGGCCCTTGCGACCCAAAGCTCAGCAGGGCTGCCTTTCTCTTAACTGGCACGACCGTGACTTCACTCGCTTGGATCACAGCACAACGTTGTCTTCTGCTTTCTTACATTCTGCTTGCACTTTCTGAATGTTGCAGGCCTAGAAGCAAAATGCCACATTTTATATGTTTAGATTAAACTTCCTGGAAAAGTATCAGGGGTCATCTCAGTAATTCTCTCCTCCTCACCTTGTAAACAAAACCAAAGCCCAGACCTCTCCTGTTGTCTATAGCCCTGAAACCTGCTCAAGGACTGAGAGTTTTCTTCTTCAATACCTGAAGAACCTCCACCGCAAAACCCGCGGAGTGTTCAGACCTGGTAGTGGGGTTTCTGGGTTGGCTACTGCACATCCAACGTGGTTCAGATGGATGGGACAGGTCAGCAGCAGGGAGATAGCTTTGACGCATGTGGTAAACAACATTGTCATACGTTTGAACTTGTGATAGAGGTAATTCCTCGTTATCCATTTTGCTGGAAACTATGATGGTTTGACATTTTACATCATGAGCTACCCTTCACATCAGTGAGTGTGACTGTCTTACATGAGATTTGAAAGTAACTTGTTCCCAGAAAGGTTAACATATAGTGGTAAATAGCCCTCCATCAGTGTCCTCTAAGTCCATATCTAGGGATAACAGGGATTTCACCAACAGTCGATATTGCTTTTGATCTTGGTGCCACTGGTAATTGGTGTTGGTTTTGGACCCATGCTGAGTTTCGTATGGATGCCAGTGGTAGATGTGCTTGCACTATATTTATTAGTTCAACCTATGTTACCTGCTTCTTAGTAAAGCTGGTACTGTCTGACTGTCAGATTTAAAGTCTGGGATGACTAATGACTTCCCACAGCTAAGTGTTGGAAAGACAGAGGCTATTTTAATTGGGGCTTCTTGGCAGCTAAAACAAATGTCTCCTTTTCACTCTGTACTGGAAGGGTGTCATCCTGAACTCACTCATCCTATGAACAGTCCTGTCATCTTTATTGATTCAGGACCAAGTCTGATGCTCACAGTGGCTGAGTTTCTCAGGCACTGTATAATGCTTTACTTTCAACATACGAATGAGTCACATCACGACTGCGACGGAGATTCAGGTATATTTTCCTTCATTTCTTCAAAAGCATAGAAACAATGCTTTTTCTGGCCTTCTTAAATAACCTGGTCAAAAATATAGTTCTTGAAAATTGTGTCGTCTGCTTTATTCTTTTTTTTTCCTTGAGATACAAGAGAATCTGAAACTTTCACTTATACATCAGATCTAAAACCTCCAATCCCTGCATGAGGTGTTAAAAAATACAAGTGACTAAAAACCTCAAATGCAAAATTCATGAATGCAGCTAAGCACATATTTTATGCTCTTACACAGTGACTTTTGCTGAGTCACCACTGCAATAAAGATATGGACCAAAGCCAATGATTTTCTTTTCCATCTTAGTAGAGACCAGTCACTTTGCTCTTTTGCCTGTGCAAAGTAGAGTCAGAAAGGCAGGAACATACAGCTGTGCAGGATGATGCATATTCAAGGTACAGGCAAGGAGGAAGCAAAACCAGAGACTTTATTGCTATCTGTTGAATTGAAGACTTTATTGCAATTATAATTTTTAATTATATTTCTTTACTTATGATTTACCTATTGATTTCCCCATTATTATATAATTTCAATTGCACCGTTAAAATGCACACCATTTTAAATATTTCTCTAAAAATGAAAGCACACAAGATATATAAAAATGTAACTACATTCATGTATAGCAACAAAGCCACATGAAGTAGAAGTACTTGGATTGTAATACAGTATGGACTAACTCAAAAAGGACACATAGGCTTTCTATTACAAAGGGAGCTGAGCTGAAGACTTAAACCACTTATTTCAAAAGACTGAAATAGTCTGTCCCCTGAGAACCTTAGATACCTCTTTCACCTTATGTACTAAATCTTGTTTTATATTCTGTAGATGCCAATCTTCTCTCTATGTCTGCTTACTGATGTTCAGCCCTGCGGGTATGCTCCTTCAGTTGGTTTTTTTTTTTTTTTTTTTTACTGAGGTTTGGGAATGATATTCTAAAGTTCAGAAGCATTGCTGTAACCTTGGCCACATATATGTTTGAATTAACTGCTTCAGTGCTGCTTTTCTGAAGGTAGGCCTGTGTGAAGTATTTTTATCCAAGTAACAGATTGTCAGTTACTTGAACAGGTAGGTAATGCCTGTACAAGAATTAGCAGGACGAGGATCAAGAACACAGGAGAGCCTATAAAGAATGTGTTAACTACATCAAGTTAATAGGTAACAAAACAATGTAGTAAAAACTATCCAGTTTCAATAAAATCAGTATACAGGTACATGGGAAAAATAGCTTTGTTATAGTGAAATGATACAGGTCCATTAAAAAATCAAAGATTTAAAAAAACACTATTGTGATCTACTGTTAGGAAACTGCTGTAGTGAAACCTAGTAGTAGATTATCAGTGGGATAAAACATGCTAATAGACATTTTCTTTCATGACAGGTTAATGTGAATCCTGAGCACCTGGGTTAGTCAAGGCCAAGTGAGAGCTGACACATTGCAAATTCAGTGTCTGACATACTGAAGAACTGCCATGGTAAAACAGCTGAAGGCACGTGCCTTAAAGTTTGGAGGCTGAGATATGCTGAGCAACTCTCTGATTCTTTCTCGGTAAGGTGGGGAGAGCTTGATCCTCGTGGCGTGAAGGGGGTCTGTGGGGATGGCAATGAAGGGCTAATGGGACTCAAGTGGCTTAATGCGTATTCTGTCTAAAATTCACAGTTCATTCACTCAAGATGGTCTCACTTGCGTGCAACCGCAGGTGGCCATATTGCTTGGGATGAAATCAGTGCTAAGCTGCGGTGCGAAAGTGGGCGTGCTCAGGTGAGGAGCAGGAGCAGCACCCAAATGCCTGCCTGGGTTAGTTGGAATAAAGGCACACACCAGCTAGCGCAACCTGCTTCGCCCTGTCCTGTGCCTTGTAGCCCACTCTGTCTCACACAGCTCCTAAAAAGACCAAGAGCTGCTCTACAGCCAACCAGAAACAGAGTCTCTACATGAGAGTGCGTGTGCCGTCCCAATTCTAGACTAAACAATCTGACACCCAGTTGCAGTGTGTGAGTGCCAGAGTCAGGAAAATAAACCGATGAGAAAAAATAGGGTCTTTGCCTTAAGCACCAAGATCTGTTGAGAGGGGAAGATTATTGTCTTGCGTCTAGTGCCAAAGATGTGAGTATCTATCTTATCTTTTAAACATTGTACAGGAATTCCCGTCCTTTCACTAAAAATCTGCCTGGTGGTTAATTTCATAGATATCAACTGAAACGTGGAGTTGCCAGCTCCGTGTAACCCACCCCAAATCTAACAGCTGTACTTGTGCACATGCAGCATCAAGCCATCTGTGCGACGTAGCACAAAGCACTTACTTGACTTACTAAAGGACAAGAGAGAAAGGCTTTAGCGCTGTTAAGAAACCTTTCTTCTTAGGAGCGTTTTGGCCAGCTTATGCCTCGCTTCCCAGGAGGCACGGAGAAACGGGTGTCTTGGAAGAGCCGTGAGGAAGTCTGGCTGAGTGAAATAGCATTCCTTCTGCGGGCTCGCGGTGTGTGCACACCACTGTTGGTGGAACAAATGGTAGCCATATGCTTCCTCCTGCGAGCTAGCTAGGCATATGTGACCACTGCCCTCCTTATACCAACTCCTCTGTGTTACCACTCAAAAATCCAGCACCCCAGGAAGGACCGATCTTGTTGATGTGATCTTTGCCAGGACCCATACCTAGGAGCAACGAAGACATGGCAAAAGCATATTCCCCCTCCTTCAGTGGCTGACTTCAATCTGGCTAATTTGCCTTTGTAAGAGGAACGAGGGGGGGTTGTTCTTTTTCTTCCTTCCCGGTGTCTGTGGATTAGCATGGCGACAGAGAATAATTCAGCAATCACTAGGTGACAGTCAGGTTTGATGGTTATGTTAACACATTCTTTTTATTTTTTTTAAAGAAATGATGCAGATCAAACACCTGACTCTCCAAAAACATGCAGATTTTACTATATTATGCTCTTTTCTGGCACAGCTCTTGACTTCCATGCAGTTAGTTATCCGTGGTGATACTGGAGGGTGAGAATGGTACCTGGACTGCAGTGTCACTAATTCGCTCCGAGTATGGGAGGTGCCAGTCCATATTCTCTGCTGATTTTACTTAAAAGAATGACAAAGTGTCAATTTTGAGTACCTTAAAATAAAGTTAATAAAATTATACAAAAAACCTAATTGGCCAAAAAGCTCACGCTCAAGTCATGCTTTGGTCAAAACTTTGAATGGTGTGCTGTTCAGGCTGGGAAAAAAAGACGGGATCTGAATCCTGGCATTTTTGGATTCCTCATCAAGAGAGAAATCACTTGTAGGAGTGAAATCTGGACTAGTTTTTACAGTATCTTAAGTATTTGAGACTATTTGCTTCATAGATTTTTGGATCAGGGTCAATTCTAATTAAAATATGCATTCAGCCCTGGGCTAACAATTCATTCAAAGCATTTTATATTTCTGGGTCTTTGAAAAAGAATCAATGTATGTCTTTAAGAAGAGTGAAGTAGGTGTTATTTACAAGATTGCCTGTGGCTCCACCCCTGCAAACAGGTATTGAAGAAATATACCATTTTCAATCATATGACAGTGGATAGAAAGCTTGTTTGATATGATCAAACTGTTTTTTAGGGAAACTGGCAATGTATTTGTTTGCTACATGGAAGAAGTGAATCAGTAAAGTATATTACATACTGCAACTGAGACATACACAGATGCTCACTCTCTCTCTGTCTCAGTTGGTATTCTTGTTGGTACAGTAAAAGGTTGATGGGATTAACAGAAAAATAAGTCATCTTTGCTGAATCATGTTAAAATGAGTTCAAATAGATATTTATAAAAAAATAAAATCCATGGTGGATCTTTCTCATTGAAGCCTGTATAAAAATGAACACTGCAGATTACAATATTTGATGTATTTTCCCAGTAAATTAACTATAAACTCTGTAGTAGTGGTGGAGTTCCAGTTGCAAGGAACTGTTGGCTTTACCTTTGCTTTTCAGTGGAGCCTGTCTGCAAGGTTCCTGTTTGAGTTGTTATGAAAGTCACAGTCAGTAAACCATGAAGACATCTACAAATGCTCCCATCACTGAAATGCATAAAAAAAATTAATTTTTCTCTGAAATCAGATGCAGTTTGGATGTTGAATGGTTATTTCAATGGGAAGGAGAGTTTAATTTCTTTAATAAATGAAATTAAGAGATCTTGTGGTTCATTGGCAAGTGTGTAGGTCAATTTGTCAATTCAAAAAGTAGAAATAGCTCTTAAACAGAAAGGAAGAAGGTGGGAAATGATACTTCAAAATATATTATCCTCAGAGAATGCTAATATGGATAACAGAATTCATATGTGAAATTGTGGGGCTGATGAACAGTAGTCTTCTCATGCTTTATGCAAACATACTTTCTACAATGTACAAAGACCTGGCAGTACTTTATTACATTTTCAAACTTATGAAACGAGCATATTTATATTTCTTTTACATGGTTCCCAAGAGACTATCCAAAGAATGGGGCTATGTTGTTGCTCTTCATACAGTACAACAAATAAGAAAACTACGTGCTTGAGAGTGAGCATGGTCCACTAGGTCTATCTAAATGAGCAGATAAAATAGGATAGAGGAAAAAAAAGGGGAAAATAAGGGGATTTGGAGACTTGGTAAAAATCTCTGCTCACTGAGTGCATAGACATTACCAGCTGCAAGTCTTTTTCTGGTATATTATGCTGGGAAGCATAACAGCAGTTAGTGTTAAGGAGAGATCTGAAGGTGTCTGGAGCAGGACACACAGGCGAAGGCAGCTGGACACGAGGATGGCTGCAATGATATGCCACAAATTGACATCTGTATTTAAGTGCATCTGAAGCAGAGATTTCACTGGTATTAACTTGCAGCTCAGACTAAACTTTTGTCACATTATCTTTTGAATCCTCCAAAAGAAAGAAGGTACTTGGTCGCCAAAGACTTTAGACCACCCTTTTACTCAAGGGTATCTGGAAAAAACCAAATACTTTCCTGCTGGAGGATTTCCCCTTGGCATCTTGTCCACTTTTGTCTCTGCCTGGTATGACTGAATCTTTCCTAAGCCACTTTTCCAATTGATTTATCCTACTTTAACTGAACTTAATTGTGCCTCCTTGCTGCTATGAGATTGAAACTAGTCACTAAGTCTGTGCCAAGAGACTAAGTTTCTACTTTGCAATCAAGAAAACACACTAGACATTTAGGAGAATTTTATTTTATTTCTTCTTTTTTTTTTTTTTAGATCAAAGTTATACACATCTCCCCTGGTAGAATGTGATCTGTGCTTCCTATCATCAAACCAATATTGTGCCTAAAAGGAAAAACAGCAGTGATCTGCTGCTTTAACAGGAGGGAAAGAAAGGTGCCTAGACAACAGCAGCAGCGCAATTCTGCAGGCTGAAACTTAATTTTGAACCAGTCTCACATGAAATGTGTCAATGTGTTCGGAGGCAGGTGCTCTGATTTACGTTGATTCAATCTGCAGTGAAGTAGTTTGCTTTTTCTAAGTAGAAAACCTGAAATGTTTTGGTAGACCTGAAAATTTCTTTTAGAAAGCATTCCTCTGAATATTCTATTTTACACCAGAAAAGCATTTAGATGAAAAATTACCAGACAGCTCTGCAGTAATTCTTGCTAGATTTTGTTTCATTTGTATTTTATTTTCTTAAGTAAATATCCAGGCCTTGGTAGATCTTGTCTTTTTATAACCTTTAAAGCTAAATTTTAAGAGTGAAAGTTAGAAACTAAATAAAGATCAAGTATCTGTTCAGTACATTGAGTTTCATATCCATTATATGTGGAAACTAATATATTCCCAGAATTTCCTCTCTCCTCTTGTCTCAGCCGTTGATAAGCTTCTGAAAAGACTTTTATCTGGGGCCCTATCTTTCTGCCATTCTTAGGAAGAATGAGTGCTATAGCAAATGGATTGATCTTGAGAGCAAAGTTAGAAGATTAGGAAAACAGATAATAGACTTAGCCGACCCCTCTCTTTGCCTCAAGGAGCCACTTTACAGACCATTGCAAACTCACTCATAATCTATAAAATGCAGATATCCATCACTTTTACTAGGTAGTGCCTGTACCAGTAGGGGGGATAAGATGGGGAGGTTATGTGTTTGGTTGCTGGTTTCTCGGTGTAAGCCTACAGTCATAATAGCAGTTAGAGGAGCTCTGTGGGGTAAAACACATACAGACCCATGAGACCTTATTAAGCTTAATAGTTCAGAAATGCTATGAGCAGTTATATAGAAAATTAGAGGCAGGCATTATGCACAGATGAACAGACATTTCTCTATTCTCTCAACTTCTCTCAGTGATCTGCATGGGAGATGGGAGGTTTCTCGAATCTCCCTGCAGTTGGGAGAGAAAAAGAGAAAAGATGAACTAATTTAAAATCTACCCCAAGGGAAAGTTCTTGGCCCTGGTGGGTTTAAAGGAGATTTCTATAAAACCTTTGCTTCGCCTTCTTCATACATTTACTTGACAGGCTCTATATTCCTTGAGGGATTCAGGTGGGTTTGTTTCTGCCACTCTTAGTGCATACACTTAATTGTACAGATTACAGACATGGTATCTCCTGTAAACTGATCTTATTCATCCATGAAGATAACAAACCCTTAAAAAAAGTTAACTCAGTCAGTGTCACGACTATGAGCTGAGGGGAAGTGATGGCCTTGTCCAGAAGCATTTGTTTTTCCTGTTATCTGTGCTGCGTGCTGCATTCCCAGCTGTAGGATGCCCTATTGCATTCACCACAGCCTGCAGTGGTTCGAACTCAGTGTTTGCTCTGGAAACCACGGCTTGTAGGAGCATCGCCTCCTCAGTGCCGAGATGAAGCAGGCGCGTTATCTCCTCTTCACAGCGAGGCGTGTCAGTTCAACTATGGACAGTTACGCAGTGGTGTAAGAAGAACGACGGCACCCAAAAGCATCCAAGTGGTAGTACTCTGGGAATCGGACGAGGACTTTGATAGATCCAAAGACTGAGGGGAAGCTTAGACCTTTTATTTTGGGTGAGGTACAACACACTTGATATTTTATTGTATTCAGATCCCAGGGCCCCTTTTCCTAAGAACAGTTTTACGTTGTAATGATTTTAATTTTATAGACACACTGGAAAAGTGATTTGCCATTTTATGGCTTCTATTTGTCTTCTCAATCATATGTTTGGCAGCTTAAAATAAGAACAGGAGACTGATATTTGTGCAGGCAGTGAATATTGCAAGATCCTTCTTCACACAAATAGATTAGTGACAAATCTTAAAAGCCCAGTCAACTCCACTAGCATTTTGAATTCTCCTAATAGCTTATGATAAATACTTCTGAAAAATGATGAACTCTAATGTGCTTCTTTAGATGATCATCTGAGTGTTTCAGATTTTGGAGATCTTACTGTCAAATCCTAAAGAGGGTCCATAAAACTACATTTATGAAACAAGTAAAGCATGTGAGCGAGTTCTTTGTGGGATAAAGTCATTGCAGCTTTGACATATGGAAAGTGAGATTTCTAGTAAGTGCTGTTTGGAGTGATGATCCTATTAGCAAGTCCGTAGCTTTGTAACAAGTAAGTTGCATGGTACGAAAAGTCACACTTCACAAAATCAGACAGTTTGCACTTGTTTGCTTTTAATCACTTTTGTGAGGAGCCTGCAATCTCTGCATTAACTGTGTAAATTGGGGAATGTTGAAGTGACGCTTGAACAGAAAGTTCTCAGGATTTTCCAAGGTGCATCTTTTCTCTCAGTAAATAATAAATGGATGCCCTTGCGTTGTGCTCCAACAGATATTCCTACTCAATGTGATGATAGTTTTCTGATAAAATGAGATATTTTTTTTTTAGAAGATAAATTTTAACTGAAGATGCTGTGGAGCTTTACTAATGACTTAAGCATCCAAAAGCAAATCCTGGACAAATTCCAACTTGGATATTGTATTTGCTGCTTAGTTAAAGTTAACCTATCTTTATAATTAGATACACTGGGATGCTCTAGTGGAATAATTTGAGGTCAGTGGAATTATATTACTTTATACCAATGAGGATCTGGCTCAATATTTTTCTTCACTTCTTGCCCTAGGATCTCACTAGGGAGGCTATTAATAGAGTGGCAACATCATGAGGGAAAGGAAATGGACAGAGGGGAAATTGGATAAGTCTTTAAATTTAATCCAATCAAGACTACAGACAGTGTCAGGAATGAAATTCTAGTCACACGGTTACTCTGTATGGTCACCATACAAAGTTCTTAGTTTTTCACAGTAGCACTTTCTGTATTCAGCTTTTCCATTTGTTTCTGGTAGCTGCTTTATTATGCTCACAGTGTGTCATTCAGATCAATGTTTTCCCATTATTTTCAGGTATTCTTTTGTCCATCCATCTAGATTGATCTCTTGCATCCGATCTTAGAGTCTGAGGTCTTCGGGGCCAGAAAGCTCATTTTGTCCTCTGCTTATGTGGCACCAGGTGAACATGGGATCAGACAAGACAGAAAAACAAGAAAACCATAACAAGATTCATCGGTGCTTGGGGCAGACCCTGCCTCACTGGGCTTGTTCCACCTCCTGTCTGAAGACCCTCCTGACCGCGATGCCACCATGGCCTTCCAGTCCTTATTCCTGGAGCAGGACAGAAGCGGACAATGAGGCATAGTCATTTTTTCCCCTTTTTAGGGTTGTGTCACTCTGCTGTGGCTCTGATCACACCCATGTGTGCGTGCATACACAGACACAAATTAAACCTGAATTCTCTGAATTCTTTGACCAGATATTTGGAAACAATGAAGCGTGATTTCAGTTATGTAGTGCTTGATTAGAAATAGGTCTCAGACCCGTCACCAACCTCACACTAGCCTCCTCCAAGCCCATGATGGTTCATGCAGAAGCACAGTGGGCACTCCCAACTTGTTTTTCAGCCGCTCACAAGCATCAACAAACCTTGTTCATGGGGATGCCTTGATGTTTCATGCACATAAATGGAAAATGGTTGCTGTTTCTGTCTGTTGATGACAAAGTCCGAATAACAACCTTGATTTTAATTACAATAAAATTTAATAAATACCTCTTTCTGTGTCCACGTCAGTATAACCTTTACATGAGTTGAGTTAATTTAAGTGTATTTACTACATGATTAATTTTCAGTCGAAGTACAATCTAGAATGAGAAGGCATTGTATGGCTTTCATTTGCATTTGTTTTATGTTTGTGCTATTTGATATCAGATATAAATCTATGCACGTGTGTTGGTACATACTGCCGTTACTTTTTAAAAGAGGAAATCTTTACAAGAATGTACTTAAACACAAAGTTACTGAATCACATCTATCAAAGCTGTGGGCACCGTAATGACGCTTTGAGGATGACTTCTTTGTTTGTGCTAGATATAATTTTTATGCCTTGTGATCTAGCAATGGACATGATGTTAATGACTGTATACTTTTTATTCAGCAAGCAGTACTGTTGGATCCAGCCTGATTTATAAAACAACAACACAACAACACTAGTTAGGGCATTGTATTCTACTTGCCAGATGGTTAACTCCCATGGGTTAATGAGTATACCCAAATTCTAGATGATTTAAGATGTCCTGCGGATATTTCCTTAGGTATGAGGATTGCTGGCTGTTAATTTACATGTGTACTGTATTTTTCCCTCTCTCTATTGGTCTCATGAGAATTCTGAATTTCTTTTTGTCCATAAAATGCTAATAAGCCATATTTAACACCTTCCCCTTTTGCTGCTCTGACCATCAAAACATTGTTTTCAGATTTCAAACACTTCATCTATTAGACTGAATTAGTTCCTCACAAAGAGCCAGGAACTGAAAATTTATATTTGTATACACACACACTCACACACATGTATATACACCATGTATATGTATACATACACAAACACACACACACACACCCACACACACCCACTCTCCTTTTTAGCTTGTGCATGTTATTTTCATAAGTCCTTTTTGCAGGCATTTCTCAAGACCTCAACACTAGAAAATATTTCAGCATATTAACAATTTTTTAGCAAGCACTAAAAATCTATGTTATTTATTAGTCTGAAATAAATCTAGACTTTGTTTTATGCCAAAGCAAAAAATCTAAGTTTGTGTCACAGAGGGATGTTATCATCCTTGACAGCTAAAACCCATGGACATCACAACATTTTCTTGAGATCTTTCTGTAGTGGTGTGGCACTTTGTTACCTCTGACTGTGCCTAACTGGCACACATTCACCTTGAAAGAGAGAAGTTTTAGAAACAACATGAAAAGCCTTCATCTAGAGGGAAAAGACACGACTCAAGCGCAGCTGTTTTATACTTGCACGTGGAGAAAAAAAAAACAAAGGATGAGTGGAAATTGCAGGGCAGTATGTCAGAAGTTCAAGGGTAAATGAAATAGAGATAGGGCAAGTTGGTATTTCAAGATAGCTGGCTATCAGCCTTCTCCTGGTTTCTAGCCCCTCTCTCTCTATTATCAGGTCATCTCATACCCCCTCATGTACATTCAAAAAATTTAACTACATCACTAGGGAAAATAATGTGCTGGAAAAGTTGAGGAGGGGCTGTTGGCGAAGGAAAAAAGAAAGCAGGGAATGAGGAACAGTTCTTTTGTATAGAAACATAGGTGCTGACATTGTGAAATAGCTCACGGTCGTGTTCCTCCTGGCAGCGGTTGCTGGCATGAAGTTTTGTGAAAGACACTCTAATGGGAAGTTCTTTTCTGATTCTCTTTTACCCATTTAAGGGACACATGTTCCCTTTTACCTATATAGACATTTAGTCTTCATTTTTAAAATCCTATTAAACTCTTCACATAAACAATATCTTGAGGCAATAAGTTTCACAAGGTCAGCACATATTGGATAAATCATATCTTTTCGTTTTAGATTAAATGTTTTAACCCTGCAACTTTTTTAGCTCTTTCCTCATTTTTGATAAGATGGTATTTTAATTTACTTTTCGGCTCATTCTTCAAAGCATTTTATGTGTCTTTTGTGATCCACTCATTTTCTGTGCCTAGCTCACAACCTTTTTTGTTCATGTCTACTCCGAACGGAGTACTTGTACAATGCTGTTCAGGCTCACGGTCCTGGTGCATGACTGCAGTTCTTAATCAGCGGGGTGATGCATGTTACTGTTGTTTCTAGCACTCACAGCAGCAACAACAAACCATCCTGGTATTTACAGAAGTCTCTTCACCATCCTAGAGATGTTCACTGAGCACCTCCAGATTCTTTCTGTCTCTTCTCCTAGTTAGGATGGCAAGAATTCAAAATGGTATTAAATCTGAGGTCCATTTTGTTGCATTCTATGTGCATCTCATGTTCTCCCCTCCCCCCCTTTTTTTTTTCCTACCATAACTGTACCCGAGCTGAAGGTTTTCCTTGAGCCATCCATTTAAACATTTGGATTTTTTTTCCCCTGAGTCACTACATTTAATTTCAAAACCAGCAGTGTGTGCAAGTAGCGCAGATGATTTCTTCCTACCTGCATTACTCAATGAGACTTCTGTTTCCCCACAGTAAAACAAAGGTACCTGGATATACCATCCAAGCATTTCAACAGCACATAAACCAAATGTACAGGGTCAGTAGCAAAAGAGAAATGCAGCTGACTCTCATCAGCATATTGATGTACTATCTCATATACTGGAGACATCTCCAAGCAAGTTTGAGCCCATTGCTGAACTGACGGGTCAATGTTTTGAAACTCTGTCCATCAAATCTCAGGATATTGACTTGGTTTTCAAGCTGGGATAATGTGACAGGGACCCACCGAATGCTTTGCCCTGCCTTGCTGGAGGTAGGCAGGGGTTGACAGCATAAGTGCCTGTTCCTCCCATCCACCTCCTGAAGCACATCAGTAAACCAAGTCGAAGCCAAGGACCGTTATAGCAAGGGACCTGTCTAGACAGAGTGGAGGCACTTCTGCTGGGTTGCCCATGCCAAGCTGGGACCAGGATGCTTGTGTGCGCAGCGTGCTGAGCCACCCATGGTACCCATGTGCATCTATGCCAGCCTGGGTCAAGAATTTGCAGGACACCTTTTGTCTATCTCCCACTCCAAGTTAATAAAACCTGCTTCTCTGACTGTGACCGCCTTACTTCCAGACCTGGGTTAAATAGTTAGAATCAATAACTTGAAGATTTACTTGCTCATGGACCTCTTCAGCTAAAATGTACCATGAAGACATACTCTATGGAAAGCCCTTCTGAGGCTGGAGATCAGCCCCAGATAACGTCACAGACCTCTGGAAGGGTGCTGAGTCGGGTGAACACCATTAACTCCCCAAGTTCATGCACTTCACTTTTACCAGTTTCCTTGATTCAGGGTTTCCTTCAATAGGAGCGCCGGCCTCCATCTTCAAAACACAGTAAACCGACAGCTTGAGCTCCATGTACTTGTTTGGAAACCTCAAAGACTGGATACTGCAACCAGGTCTGATGACATGGACTGAGGCCACAGACTCCATGTCCAACCACACAGTTGTGAGACAACATGAAAACAAAAATACACAGCTATACGGATACCGAAGCATCTGCTGAGGACCTGTAGTAACAAAATCCATCAGTGCTACAGGTACTGTGTTTACAACCCTGCATTTGGTACCTCAGCTTTTTAAATACACACAAATGCTGCCAAGTCTAATCCCAGGGAAGAAGCTCTTTCATATTTGTGGTAGGAGGTAACCGTGGGTGCTGTACCACATCCTCTCTGGCCACAATTAGGCCAAAATGTATTAATTCCAGAAAAAGAACAACCCAACTGGTTTCTTACACACGGGAGAGCTGGAAATAGGAGAGCTGAGGCCTGCTCAAGGCCAAAAAGTATGTCAGTGACAGGTCCAGCTCCTTAATTCACTGACCACTGGTGACCAGACAGGATATGAAAGTGTAAATTGGATATATAGCCAATTTTCTGGTCATTGTGTAAGTTTTGGAGCTTAATATCATAACACCAAAAAATATAAAAAAAATTCTGACAAGCATTTCAGCACAATAGCACATAATTCTATTTTTGTTTATAATATCAGAAGATTATATAGTTAAGAAACCTACAGTATGACGTCCAAGGAAGCAAACAGCAAACAAGAAAAGTATAGACTAAGTGAGCCAATGTATGGGAAGAGCTGTGGGCTGAATGCCCATCTATGGAAATCTAATCAGCACGGACTGAATACGACTCTGCCACCCAAACAGAGCATTATAGGATGCCAGCTGCATCTGCTTCCCCCCTAGTTATTCCTATTTTTGAACATAAACCAAGCTCTCAGGGAGCAACTTCTAATAGCATACCCAAATAAGCAGTGCTGTGAGAGGTCTTATAAACCTTTAAATTGCCATTAGCTAATCAGAATCATTGTTCAGTGACCATTATCTTTTATTAAATGACCACTGGATCAGAATGTTCATACTGATTTTCAATTACAACGTAGAATAGTCGCCATGACTCAATAGCACCCATTAGCAGCACTGGGACCACTGAAACAGCCGTTACCAGGAGGAGATTCAGTGCTTAAGAAGGTAAGTTAATTTCTTCTTGTAGATGCTTATTTCTAGCAAGGCGTTATTTCAGAACAGGTTTCCTAATAGGAACTGGACTTTAGTCACAAAGGCAGGACCCTCCTCTTCTAATTTTGCAAAGCCCCGTCTCTTCTTTTTGAGAGGGAGTAGTGGGGTGTGGCATCAAACATGCATGTGGAAGGGCAGAACTTCTTCCTCCAGGCACGGATGCTGCCAGAGCCATGGAGGGTTATGATAGCTCCCACTCCGAGGTGTGGGAAGAGCCTCCCTGGCACAGGAATACCTTAGGAAATAAAACACTTTTAGAAAGGTTGAGCCAGGATGTATTAAATCTGCTGTGTGATGTGACAGTGCCTTTTGACTTCTATAATTAAGAACGCAATGATAACAAGCATTCTGGAGTTCTTCTTGCAGTGATATCAGAGAGATATTTTGTGATTTACAATCGTAACTATGGGGTGAGTCTTTATCGAAGTGTAAATCACATCCTATGTGTGCATGTGCTCCTGCAGAGAAGGCTCTTCTTGCTCAGTGTGCTGGTAAAGGCAAAATAATGAATAGCCAGGTAGCAACGAGTTAATTCTCCCAAAGGAAACAGAAGCACGTAGTTAAATACTACATCACAAATTACCATTTTTATGTCACCACCTCACCATGACTTTAGCACTAACCTATCTCCATCTTCACACTCTCATTAGGATATAATGCATATTCATGGTCCTGATTATATAGCCACTTTCTTGACTTGTTTTAATTGTGCATAAAGACATTGTGACAGGAGACCTGACCTTTTCAAGATCATTTTCTCTCCATTACTTTTCACAAAGCTATTAACTTGTCGCCTTCCATAAGATTGCAATAATTTATTTCCCATTAATAAAAAATTCCTGGTGCCATGCAAATTAAAATTTATTCAGCAAATAGAATTCTTTGGATTATTTTCTAATGGCTTTATATACTTCCAGCTTAGGAAGAAAAATAATATTAATGGATACAGGCTGAGTGGATAATTGCATACATTGGAGAAAAATGAATATACAACTGGTGCTGTGGCTTACTGCACACCAATTACCCAGAAGAGTTCCTTTACTTCCTTTTTCAAGAAATATATTAAATAATTTATTTCAGGGTATATCATTATAATCTTGAAATTATTCCCGTTGTATAAAGGGCTTGGCAACCTGATGCACAAACAACAAATGTTGGTATTAGAAAACCCGCACTAAGTAAAAATACTTGTAAGTGTAAATGAAACTAAGGGAAGGAGTAACTTTGACAAAGTTGCAACAGTCCTGCAATAGAATTAGAGAAGGATTACATGGTGAAGTGATAAACATACTTTCTCTTTCGCAGTGTTTTTCCAATAGGAATGAATTATGTTGAAATTACATAACATGTTAATGATTGAAAGGCTTAAGTTTTCTGAGAACTTTTCGGTTTTGAGCACTTGATAAAAATATTATTGTAATAGGAAAACCAGAGCATCATAATTCATCAGTATTTATCTCTTTTTTTACAATCTGAAGTATGACATATCCTTAGTCTTGTTTACATAAATTCCTGTTGGGAAAAATAGCTCATGTACATTTTAAGCCATGCATTAGTGATATATAGTAACTACTGCACAAACAGATATTTCAGTGTTTAGAAGTTGGCACAAAAACTGCAAACCATGTAATAGCAGCCATTTCAAATCCCTGGCCATCTAAATGGGAGTGGTGATGATAAAACTCAGTGATATGTTGTTGGAACATTTCAAGGCTGCAGAAAAAGAAGCCATTAAACTTTCTACTTCAAAGTCACAGAAACGTGAGCTGAAAGAGGAACTCCTGGCTACCTGCTCCCTCTCCCAAACAACGTAAGGCTGTTCCCACACCACCCTGGTGTGACTGTAAGCACTTGCTTAGAAATCTTTCAAAAACTGCTAAACAGTGCTATATGTTGAGTAGTTTGACCATGTGTAGGAAAGCAAGGTGTTGTTTAATTCATTAGCAAGGTGGGCTTTAATAGAGAAATATGGAGAGTGGTACGGAAAGGTGTGCAAGGAGAAAGGAATGGTTAGGGAGGGACGTTGGCTACAGTACAAACCACTGCACGTCCGAGCCCTGGGAGAGTGAGATCTAGATGTTGGAAATGAGACTTTGTCCACAAAGCATACGATGCTATCAGAGTCCATGTGGACAAGTCCTCACTGGCCTGGGCCAAAGCCACATTGGGGACCAATCCAGCAACTGGAATGCCGGAGATGTGCTGTGGTCTGTGCCTGCAAATGTCTCCTGGCAAAAATAAACAACATTTGAATTTGCAACAAAGGACAAGCTGGGAGAGGGTGCTTGGGCCACCAATAGATCCTACCTCCCAGCTTCTCTTGTGCTGGAGTAGAAGGAGTTTTTTGCATGAAACCACAAATTTATCAGCGAAAGCTGTGTTAGAAAAGAAAGTCTGAAAAAGAAAAAAGCAATGTATGAAAAGGCTAGAGTGGACCCAGCTCCGGAGATTCATCCTTCTGGCTGGTCTCTAAGAGGGTCAGTAGTGCTTACAGGGCTGGCTCGTTCGCCTGGTTGTGTAGCGTGAGGGTATCCCGCAGAGGTGGTCCTGTGTGTCTGAGAGCGGCAGAACTGACTGCAGCCATGTGAGAGTTGAGATTCCCGTGCCATTAAATGAAACTGGCCTTGGACACTGAACTATATATCACCAACAAAGGCAAACTCAACTGTCTCTAAGCAGTAGCAATTTGTGGCTGGAGGACATTTTTAAGAACTCGAAGAAAAAAATACTGAATGATTTTGTGACCTTTTAATATATAGGCAGCTTTCTTAGTAAACCTTTTGAAGTCTTCTGGGGTGTGTTTTGTAAGTATATTCGTTAACCAAAATTAACGTGGTCTTCTTGTCAACTCTGATTTCTAAGTAGAGGATGAATGGAATTCAAAGAGTAAAATGATAAATACAGAATAAAAATTGGAAAATGGAAGGTCAAGGTGTAAGATGTTGACAGTGTTGGTGAATCCAAAACCAGGAACAGCAGCTGTATTTCTGACCTATGACAAAGAGAAACCTCACAGGAATGACAATCCACAAGCTAAATTAATTTATCATTCCGTTACTTCATTAGACCTGGGAAGCCTTTATTTTTTTTTTAAATCTTGATGTTTTAATTTTTGGGTGGGGAATCTGAAACAGCTGATGGGCATTACAAGGATTTTTTTATTTTACACCTACGTCTGTAAGTTCACAGCAAAGAATAGGTGACCAAATTATGCAATATTCCCAGTCCTTTAAATATATAAATCTAGTCACCATGTAGACCCCCTTCAAATGCTGCCTTAAAAAAATCAACTTGCAAATCATGACAGAAATACCATGTAAGTTTGTAATTTGTCTCAACAAAAGGAAAAATAAGAAATTCCGCTGGTTTTTCAGTTCTTATTGTACGTATTCAAATCCCATGCTATCTTTTCCTGTCTTAACATAACTAAATGAGTTTGTTACCCCAAACCCACAGTTCATCCCAGAGGGTAGGTGTTCTGATACATTTAAATTCACAGTCAGATCTAACTTAGACATTTTATACACTTGCAAATCTCCTAAGGAAACTTTCATAGCGTAACATGAATGACAAACATCCAGTAATAGAAAAAGCATTCAAATCTATTGCAGCTACGCCTTTACTCACACAAATTACTTTTACAAGTTCAGAGTGGTCATTACTGATCCCTGAATACTCACCAACAGTAATCACACTGATGTGCATAAGCGCTGCAGAAAATTAATTACGGTTTGTGTTTCATAGGATTGATGCCTCATTGCTATTAATAGGGTGTCAGTACCTTGTACTTTAGAAGGCGAGAAAGAATGGTTTAAACGTGCAAGTTGGTACATGTTGAATAATAGGGCAAGGTCATTTCTAGTGAGAAAGTTATTGTAACCTTCCCTGTTAATAGGTCTTTGCTAATAAGGACCAGATTTGTACGGATGCTCATGATGTCTGGAAAGATTTGGCATTTCCTTGTGTAATCACCTGCATGTAGCTACACGACTTATCATGAAATAGTTACATCAGGGGTTTGAGTGGAAGTTGGAATAATTCAACTGCCAATTTAGGCTGCGTTTGTATCTGAAAAATTACAAATTTAGGACTGGGGAAGAAAGAGCTGGCCACAAAATGATGTTTTCCCTCATGAAAAAAGATGAGCGAACATGAACTTTTTTGTTAGCTTTCACAGAAACTTTGAAGGATTCTCAAAAAACCCTAAATCAAATATTGAAATATTTATTTTACTGAAAATAAAACCCCAAAGTGTTTACCCAGGGGATTTTTTCCATTTCACTTTTGTAGGAAAAAGCCATTTTTTCAAAAGCATTTGTTAGAAGGCTTTATATCACATCATCACAGTCTACTGACCCATGCTGTCCTCTCTCTGCCTACCAACATTTAAAGCAGCAAAACACATTGGATCAAGTTTGAGTTTGGGGCAACTTTACTGCAGTGTGGAAATAAACACAGACACACTGGGGATTAACTGGATCTTGTTTGCCTACCACCAGCCCAACAGTTTAATTTTCCAAGGGTCAACGGTATGCTATATTTATTACAAGAATACAGCTCTTAATAAATCATTGCATCAGTTGTGTTTCCCCACAGTGGTGCTCACTCGCCATTAAACTGAGCTCTGCGACATTGCAAAGAAAATCTTTATATCCTGGCCTAGTTAAATGGTCTAAGCAAACATGAGAGGTACCTATTTCACAAGGCAACGTAACGTAAAGATGGGGCTCTTGCTCCCCTTTACTTGTGCAGATGGGTGTATTTTGCATGCCTCCCACACATCTCCATCCAAATGCTCAATATGGATGTTTTATCTTTCACAACGGGAACCTTCTGTTCACAGATATGTCAACACGCCTGAGAATGTTTCTGAATTTTGCAGGATGGGACCCTACCTGAATACCAGATAGTTCGTCCTGTGACAGTGATGAAATACAGAGGAGAAAAAAAAGTCCTCGTATTCTATATGGTTATCAAATTTAAGAACCTAGCAAGCACTGCTGTCCTTATTAACATGAGCATGAGTTTCAGCATTTACTTTGACTGAGCCAAGATTTACTCAAATCTTGATTTTACAGCAGATCATTTATGTGCATATTTTATATCTATCTACGTAGCGAGATATGGTCTCTTACATATAAAGCTGACCTTATTTTCTCATTTGGTAAGAAGCTGAAGTTCGTATCTGCAAATGATCATATGCCACATTTGTTAAGTTGCTTCTGTTCATTTTTTGAGAAAAATACAGGCGTGCACTTTTTTTCCCAAGCATGTCACAAAGAGGAGGATGCACCTAGCTGTAGATCTGATGTAGGCAATATCTTTCATAATGTTCTGATGCTGCCGTATCAAAGGTTTGTCATTAAAAGCAAGCATACTATCAAGTGGGAAAGCAGACTTATATTGCAATTATTTTCCTATTAGCTGCTGCCCATTGCTCCTGACAGGTATAAATTAGATCTCGCTAGGTTGCCTACAGATTAATGAGTTCCAAAATTGGCATTTAATTGTTTGGGAGTAAGAGGCAGAAAAGGAAGGTATCTGCAAAAAATCTTTATCCACCTGTGATTAGAAGATATTCTCCTTTCTTTCTGCTTTTCCTTTCTCCCCTGGCATCGCTTGGGTGATAACTGACACTTCTATCAGAGGATTCCTTTCGACGCAGCAGAAACTTGCAGCTGAGGCAAGGCCAGAATTAATAATCTGCGTGAGCAAACACACAGCTGCTGTTTGTGGAGAGAGATTCTATTAACGAACAGTGAATTCTCATAATTAGCTGAGCGGTTTCTGCAGCTGCCTGCCTGACCCCAGACTACACAAATTGTGGGTGGTGTTCGGCCTCTAAATCAATCTTACCTAATTACTATAAGCATGTTCCTCCAGTCCTAATGACTGGGGGGGGTATGGGGGGGAATAGACATTTCCTTACCCATTCAAATGTTCCTCTTATTAGATTCTCCTTTGTGCCTAAATTCATATTTTTTCTATTAGCATTTCTAAGGGTATACAGGTGTGGTTCCAAATCAGAAGCACAGAAGTATAATTCATGTCCTACAACCATGTGCCAGTGTGTGTCTGCTTTGCAAACAGTAGCAAAATGTGTGCTTGTTGGAAGCATCTGCCTTGCTTCAATTCACAAAACATAATTTAAAGCACACATGTCTGTCTGGATTCAAAGCCTTTTCTCTGCCCTACTTCCCCTCCCCCCCATCGGCCCCCCCCCCCCCCCCAAATTAATGTGACAAAAAACGGAAAATCATGAATGGCTGTGCCTTCGTCTGGTCTGAAGCACAGTTACTTACTAGTGTCTCATCACGTGGCGCCTGGGAAGACAAGCGTATTTGTCACTCTGGAGGAAAAAAAACAAAAAGGGACGATGTTCGCTGACAGCCCGTTGCTCGGCGAGGGGCTTCGTCTTCCCGAGCCGGGGTGGAGCACGGGGCCGAAGGGCTGGCCCGTGCCGGGGTGGGGGGACCTCGGGGCACCTCTGCCTACGGCAGCGCATCAGGAAACACAGCTGTGGACATAAGGTGCCTGCGAGGCATCGCGCTGCAGGAGGAGATGCCGGGTGGTAGCGGCGCTCTTTGGCATCGTCTGTTTCTGTCGGGGGATTGAGTGGTAGCTGAATGTATTCCCAAGTAAATTAGATATGCGCCTTATGACTAATTCACCCTAAAAAAAGCAGTCTCCAGGCCCAAATCCCTTACCCATCCCCATCCTTTGTCTTCCCATGTACCCTCACAAGCAAGGACTCCCTTTGTCACTTGTCTGCCACCGCTCGGCTTCCAGCAGCTCCTCCCCAATGGTAGAATATACTGCTGATGTCTGCAGTCCTTCCCTCCTCAGGACCCCCGGCTCTTCGGCGTCTCCTTTGGTGTCCTTTTAGGCATTTACTCGTTGTCAGTTTTTTCCATCAGAATTGGCAACACCCAGAAGATCCATGTCCTGGGCTCCTTTTTTTCTATTTTAGCTGAAAATCGGATCTGAGGCAAATCATTAAGGGCCCGAGAGTGAGCTAGCTGAATCTGATTCGGTGTTGACCTAGGCAGTAATTGGATGTGGTTAATGTAAAATCAGATGTTTGCTGTAATTTTGAGACTTAATTAATTTAGGAATGAAGTGCACAGACAGGAAGCTTGAGTGAAGCTTTACGAATGGTTGGAAATATTAACTCTCAGGAGCTTTATGTGTAGGTCCCAGTTTTACAGGTACAGAATTGCTAGCTGGCTTGATCAATTTTAAAGAGGGTAACATCTCCCATGTTATTTTGTACATATTTAAGATGGTATCTTTTCTATGATTATAAATATTAGGGGCTGGATTGTTAATGATCGGATTTTCATCTGCTGGTCAGGGTCAATTTTGCTGTCAAGGACACAACTCCAGCAAGAGCGTTACACCAATGTGGAATGCAGCAGCGTGGAAACCAGTGGCAATGGGGGAGGGCAAGGAACAACTTGTAGGGCAACCAAATTATATAGAGATACAAGCACAATATATTTTCTGCAGCACAACCACTTGTGATCATTAAATGTTTGTATGTGAACTGAGAAAATCTCAAATGGATTCATTATTTGCATTATTTATAGGTTGCTTTATGAATTATTCTTCCTTATAAAGTGTTAGAAACTCTGAGAACATGCAATATGTGAAATTTGAGATCTAGATTTAATTTGTCGCTTTCACAAGTCATGTATTTTTTGTTTCTTTGTTGATTGGTTTATCTTGGAACTGACAGACTGAATTTCGAATTTTGAATCTTAAGGCCCAGAACATAACCTGAAATTAATTTGGGTGAAACGATTAGAAGCTGTGGTTATAATTTCATTTTCACAAGTTCATGTCATGGCTAGTAAAGCTGCTGAATTTTTATTCAAAGTGGAGGCTGTAGGGTGACAAGAACATCAAACCTATTTCACAGAAAGCTGTGTATTCCTAGAAATATTTTCTGAGGAAGCAACAATTAAAATAATTTCTTGTGACACATAATGTAAAGAATTAAAACATGTTACACTGTCAACATCTCTTCTCCAGCTAAAGAGAATGAACTGAATTTTATAGGCAGAATCTTTCTGGAATCAGTGTGAAAAAAACTCTTTTATTTGCCCAGTCAACTACATCACTTCAGCTTCTTCGTATTCATGACGAGAGAAAATTTCATGTCGTGTAGCTTAACAACTAGTTCTTTAGTGCCACTTGTACCAGGTAATACCACATTAGAAAACCAAAATCACACAGCCCTGGGCCCTGCGTTAACAGGTTAACAATACAAAGACCAGTCTGTATGCTGCGTGCCAGCAGCCCAGCTGGATTCGGCCCTCTAGATCGTCTTACTTGCATAAAAAAGACCCCCATTGATAATAATACTCCTCGTCTTGGAAGCGCAATGCCATATACGAAATTTGGTTGTAACAGTGTATTGTGGTGTTACGAGGTAGCTTCAGTAGGCAAGCAATAAATGGAGACATAATGCCTGGCAGTGCATGTTGCCTGCTGCACGGTAGTAATGCACAATAGATGTTATTTCTTTCTGTTTTCCTTATTTTAACATATAGACTTCTTTTAATATTAACAATAAAATACTGCCTGAAATATACCGCGAAAATGCACATCTGTTGCAATTTACTGCGAAACAGAATGCAGCCTCCACAATAAATCTTTTAAAAATAGAACATGTGGGTCCAAATAAGCAAGCAAGAGCCCAGCTTCTTACAGGGAAAAGGACAATCTTTTTCCATTAAATTTGTGTATTAAAGATATTGCCTTTCTTGTGTCAGTCAGGAGAAAAGTCACAGGGTGTTTAGATCCTGCCTTATAACAACAGAAAAAGGAATAAAACAGTCTTTCAGAACCCCCCAAACAATTTGTTTTCATAGACAAGGTACTGCAGGGCACTCTCATCACAAATCTGAGCAAGTAAATAAGGATTTGTGGCAGCAATAAGGGACTTGTTCTGTATCTGTAGTCAATAGATACATTGAGTGTACAAAATAGGGGAGGGAAGGATAAAAACAAAACTCCCACAAAGCAAAGTCCAAAATAAAAAAAAAAAAATAGTAAAAAAAAAAAATAGTAAAAAAAAAGAAGACGACAAAAGTCATCTGGTTAGGAATACGGTGCTAACTTAAGCACCTGAAAATTATTCATCTGTGAAGAATCTGGTGTTAAACAAGAACAAAGTCAATGAGAGGAAAAATGGTCATCTTTTCACTGCTTTACCCATGCGAACAACTCTAATATATATATCCCAGCATTACAGAATGGCCACTGGTCCTACCTATGCCAAGAGAGGAGCTCTTATGATGTTCCCATAAAGTCTGGTCCAGAATCCCCTCAAATCATTGCACATCTTTCCATCTAAGGCCCACATGCTCATAGCTATCAAAAGGCTTTGTTTTCTACTATCCTTTTAAAATTTTCCCGGTCATTTTTTATTGATACAGCCATCTGAGAATGGTTGGAGTCTGACAGCAGAATTCCTCTCTTCCAGGAAGGAAAAGTAGAACAACAGCAAAACCCACAGGCATTGTCTCCCTTCCAGAGAGAGTTATCCTTCAGCGAGGGTCCAAAGGGAAGCCCACCTGCGTGCGGCTGACGCCTGTGTGCAAAGGCGGAGTGATGCATACATGTTTTGTGCCCCCATCCCTAGAAATTACAGTTCCAACTCACCAAGCAACCCGGCTCAAGTTTTATAATGCCATGGAGGCTGCAGTCTTCATCATCTTTTCTTTAAAGAATTGGAAAGATTTTCCAGCTTTTTTTTTGCCTTGGCCAAAGCTGCCTGGGACCCAGCTGTGTAAGGAAGGAGGTTATGCCAAGCTGTTGCAGCTCGGCTGATGGCAGGAGCCCAGCACAAGTTCATGCCAAAGGGTTTTTCTAGTTTTCAAGCCCTGTTGACAATGAAGTGATGGGGGATCTCTAATAATCCTGAGAAAAGCAGCCCAGGGGAGTGGAGAGGCAGCTTTTACAGCAGGGTTATGTGGGGAGACTGGGGTTTGCAAAAAGCTGGGGCCAGCCTGGAAGGGATAAGAAAGATCAAGGAAACAACAAGTTACCAGTGCTGTGTGGTTTAATACTAAACAGCTGTAAATGAGCAAAATGATTAAATTAACTCATAGTCTTCAGTCCATATTTCCGCATACCTGGGGCAGACCAGTTCGATCCATGCAGCTATATATTACCCTGGGAACAATACTATATGAGCCGCTGAAGAAACATGGGTTCAGATCCATAACCCTCTACATCTCGGTTCACATTAAATTATCAGTCTCTTCTTGTATCTGTTTACAGAACTTGTGCTTAGAATGTCACCTATTCTACAGCAAAAGTGTGTCTCCTCTACAGAAATCCAATGCAATCAGTAGACCTCAGTAAAGTCACCTGGCAGGACAGCCTGGAGCTCATCTCCTAAGGATCTGCAGTCTAAAAATCTGAGAAAAAACCCATATTTTTTGGACATTGGAGTAGTGTGTTGTCTACATGTTGTGGTTCATTATGTTAGGCTTATCCTCCAAGGAGGCTGAGAGCAGTGGCGACAGTCCTAGGGGCTGGCTAGCAGACAAGCAAGGGCTCAGGTAGCAGCAGATGTGCATTTCCTGAACTGGACCCTACTGCTCAACCAGAATTGCACTGTTGTGTGAAGCAGACTTTGTTTTATCACAGGATGAATGCCTTTCAATCAGTATGTTTGAAAATCAAAGCTGAATTCCCTCATGGTAATACCTACTTTGAGAATACGTGTACTTCATGCATATTGTTTTAAACAGAATGGTATGAACAATATGCTTGTGAGGCTAGAAGTACCAACAATATGAGATTTTTATGCTGGAGGATTACTTCAACATTTTGTTTATCAAGTTATTTTACTCGTTAGTGTGGTCATATTTTGTCTAATGCATAGTTGAAACAATACACAAATTTACACTTTCTTTTTTTTCCCGATGTATCCTTCAAATGCTTACTATTCAAAGTGTGCAATTATAGATGTTTTAACCAAAAATATTTTTTTAATAAATACTCAACCATACACATCTTATCCTTTATCCATCTGGCTATGATTGGATAACAAAGTTGCCTATTGTCACCTGAACAAATAGCAGTGGGAAAATCTGAAATGTTGGGTTCCTCAGAGAAGGTTGATCCTCTCCTTGAAAAATGGCTCTTGGAGCACACTAGATATGGAAGGAAGACTATGATGTTTTGATCATGCTTTCCTCCATCTTTGCCATAGAAACACAGGAGAAGGCAGGCCTGACCCCAAACCCTGAAGTCCTGGTTCAGCCTTGGAGTTTTTCTGCTGTTCTTTTCTGCTCCACAACTCCAGTGGTCGGTTCCCCACCTACAGACAGACTCACCTCTTTCAAAAGTGTGTGCATGAACTTCCCAACCGTCAAATGAAGGGCATAGCACGGCATATTTGAAAGCACATGTCTATATTCTCCTCACTGTTTCCAACAGACAATTAAAATACAGGCAATTCAAATTACATGTTTAGTAGTGCCATCTTTTAGCTACCCGCCCCTAAACCTCCATTGTAACAAAATCTCTTGATGCATACTTACCTCAAACAGGTAAGAGGATATTTTTTTTTCTATAGGATTATTCATATTTGAATGTTTTGTTGTTCTGGGGCCTCAGATCCCAGAAGGGGGTAAAGGCTATAAAAGGCTGCGTGTGAGAGTCCCAGAGAGTAAGATATGGACACAGTAGCTGACACGTTAAGCACACAGAGCCAAAGCAAGCTGTGGCTGGCAGGGACCTCAGAGCTTGCCCAGTTGCCCATTCAGTCCCAAGGCAGGAGGACCTCTACCTAGAGCATCTCCGGCAGGTGTTTATCTAACTGTCTCCTCTGACTGCCTCAAACCAGGACATCCCTCTGGTTTAAGCACTGGAAAATTCTTCCTAATGTCTAATCTGAATCTTCCATTTGCTATTTAAGCTCTTCTTGTCCCAGCTGCCTCCGTCCCATACTTGAGTACCAGAACTCCCCTCAAACTTCCCCCAGCAAAAATAACCCAAATCTTTTCAGCCTTTCCTCCCAAGTCATGATTTTCAAAGCTTTTATAATGTTCATCGCTCTCTCTCATGTATGGTCTCCAGTTGGGTTAAATCCCTACACCAAGATGCCCAAAAGCAGCCACAGCGCTCCAGCAGAGACTTTCCCAGCGGCAAGGGGGATGGAAACATCACTTCAACTGTCTCCCCATATTTATATACTCTTATTTATAAAACTCAGTGAGAAATGTTTGCTTTTTCTGCAGTAGTTGAACAGCATTGACTCACATTCCGTTTATAAGCCCATGCCATCCCCAGAGCATTTCCTCCAGAGCTACTGCGAATCAGCTGTTCCTGACAAAGCTGCATCGACTCTTTCTTGTACTTCTGTTTTCTCCCTAGTCTGTAGAAACAGTTCATTTGATTATTTGTTCCAGTGTCTTGTAAGAACTGAATTTGAGATGATGGTCTGCACTTAACAGAAGGCACCAGCTACACCCATGTGCTGCTATTTTGACGATATACCCATTTCTAACACCAAAAGCAGAGCTTGTGTTTTTTCCTCCAGATTTTTAAGTATCCTAGTGTGAAGCCCATCAGACTCAGCTGATCTGAAAGCATCTAATGAGTAGTCTCATCAACTCCAATGAGATGCATGTGCTCAAAGTTAAGCCTGTACTCAAGTGCTTTACTGGACCAGGGCCAGAAAGCTCAGCACTTTACAGAACGAAGCTGCTCTAAGTTTTCATGATTGTCAATGGTAATAATACAGGAAATAAAGGCCTACCCAAAAAGGCTGTGCCTACACCTTACTTGGCTCAGACAGACTGTAAGAACATACAAGTTATACAGTAGTACTTCGCACTTCCCTAAGGGAAAAAGCGAAGCTGTTTTCAGGTCAAGAGGAATGATCAGAGCCACTATTTTTAGGAAAAAAAAAAAGTCTCTATGTGATCTATCACCCCAGAATTACTACTGATACAACAGCCTTTTCTTGCATCTCTGTGATGCACAGACCCCGTTAAAAATGCGAGAAAACTAGTATAACAGCACTTTTGTGCAACAGCAACTCTGGTAATAAGCAAGTAAAAGGATTGTGGTTTTGAAAGGGCTGCTGAACTGTTTGTGGGA
This sequence comes from Chroicocephalus ridibundus, assembly GCF_963924245.1. Lineage (NCBI taxonomy): Eukaryota > Metazoa > Chordata > Aves > Charadriiformes > Laridae > Chroicocephalus > Chroicocephalus ridibundus. Next base: position 142,502,293 of record NC_086285.1, read on the forward strand.
AGTCCTTGGATTTCTGGGCCACTTAATTCAAGACCCATATCTGCCGCAAAGGTAACAGAATCCAAGTGTAAATTTTAATAATTGCAGCAGTGATTACTTTTAGTTCTTGGCAGTTCATTACTGACTGCACAATTCCAGAGGCTCTCGTTAAATGGTCCATGGAATGAATCAGGCATGGAATTAACCTATTTTGAGTTCCCTGAAGCTTATGTCCCATGAAGGAGTATTCACATACCTCTCTTGGGGCCAATCCTGAAAGCCCTTCCTCATACGAGTAATCCTTACCCACACTAGACTGCTGTTGACTTCAGTGCCAGCGCTTGTGCTAGCAAAGGCTGCGCTCATGAGTAATCATTTGCAGGATTGGGTGCGTGGTTTTCATGTTCCATTTGACAAAAGCAAATTACTTGTGGGCACGGTCCCAAGTCAACATGAAAAATTACACTTACTTGTTTAAAAAGAAACAGCGTTTCTGTTACATTCTTCCTTCCTTTCTAATTGCAAGCACATTTGTGCTCTGTCCTAGCGGAGGCAAATGCCAGCGAGATTGGGTGCAGCGGTTGTGAATCATTATTAACTGCATAGTGCTGTTCAGATGCCAGCTGTGATGATCCGTGGTCTGTCTGCTAGAATTCCCTAGGGAAACAACATCTGGGAAAGCGTAAAGCTAAACAGAGGGCTAATAATTATCAAGAATTTCTTTCTCTTTTTTAAAGCTTCCCTTTTCAAATGTTTTGCTTAAAGAAAATCCAAGAGAAAAATCCATTTTTTCACCCGTATTGTTTCTTTTAGTCTAAAGCCTGCAAGGATGAAGAGAGAGTCCTGCTGGGTTCCAGCTCCCTTCGTTTCTGGCCGAAGTCAGCGACAGGCTCAGAAGGTATTAGTGTATTATCTCCCGGGGTGGTCTTAGGGCTGTCCATGCTGTGGCATGGCATGTTGTCCACACGTCTGTAGGTTGCTCATGGCATTGCTCACGTGTGGTGGGTGGGTGCTGGAAACTACACAATGGGCACAGACACACTCTCTTCAGCACAAAGAGCTTCAGGGCTGAGCTGGTGTAACTGAAAGCAAAACAGATCCTAAAATTCACTGTCTGAACGGGCTCCTCCGTGTTGCTATGAATAATCTGTGTGTGTCTTCTCAGCACCTTTAATGCATGGCCTTTTGAAACCAATCTTAAAACTGCGACTGAAAGATTGTACAGTAGTATTATCTCTATGGAGAACAAAGCCAGTGCTCTTTAAAGATAAGCTGCTTCCTTCATTTTTCCTTCTATGTCTGTTTTGGTCAGCACCTGCTTAGGACCCGACAAAATTCTCTGATTTCTCTTACATGAATAATACAACGGAACCTTCCTCTATTCCTGCCAAAGGACTCGGTTAGCTGGAGTCAATGAAAGTTTTGATTCATTTGAAGAAAGCAGTAGTGGGTCTAAATTAATAATTTTCTACATTCACTGCAGTAAAATCTATTCAGACAGTGCAGTCCTTTTCTGCTTTTTTCTTTTTTTTCTTTTTTTTCTTTTCTTTTTCTTCTTATAATGTATGGACAGGTGTGGAGTTAAAATAGAAACCAGGTGTTTTGCGAGCTGGTGTTATCCCAAACTACTTCTCATAATTCTTCAACAGTAACTGGTCTGGGCCAGTGATGGCTTCATTTTATCTTTGTGGGAACACCATGTTGAGCCAGATACTATAATGACTTTTTTTCTCTGGAAAATTATGACTTAAACAAGACTGTAAAATCCATTTTCATAATTCAAATTTAGATCTTGCAAAGGAAAATATCGGGGCTAATCTTTCAAAATCTTTCTCCAATACTTAGTCCTTAGCCCTGAGGTCAGAAAACCTTTACTCAAAACCTGCAGACCCAGTTATTTCACTAGGATGTCTGAGGTAACCTGAGGATTTTGAAGAACGTGACAACAAAGGTGCTAAGTTGGTGAAACCCTTGTCTAGGCAATATCAAGGTGAAGCCTTTTCCCTGCTTTTGGGACAGACAATTCAATTCCTTGCTGACACCGAAGACGTGGCATCAGCTAACTAACAGGAAACCCAGCAGAGAAGCTGCCACTTATCTTTCTGTATTAAACCTTATCATATAATTTTTTTTTCTAGCATTTAATTTTTGTAAAGCTTTTAAAACACTACAGGCATTTGAGGACTTTCACAGCATGATAAGCGTGAAAAAAAAAAGTGGCGTCATAGAAGCAGAATGCCGGGGGCAGTGCGGGGGTCTCACTGCCTGGTTTGACATGCATCTCCCCAAACGCATGGAACCAGAGCGTAGGGACCTCCTGATCATAGGTGCAGCTTACTGCCCTTCAGCAAGGGAACTGTTTAACCCCTTCATCGACTCGTAAGGTTCATCCTGGCAGTGGCTGGTTTTTCCTCCCTCAGACTCCAGACTGAGAGGCTGCCCCAGACTCCACTGTTTTTACTAGCTGGAATTTATGCATACGCTCCTTCTTCCATGGCCATGTATATAGTGTTCGGGTCATAAATAACTAGAGAGCAGACGCAAAATCAATATGTGGAAAGCTAAGGCTTAAAATGCGGGATAATGTTTTAATGATCCCACATAGGGCAATAAAGAGCTCTGGCACTGAGTAGGGGACAAGGTAACCAGAAACTTAGCTCCTCCAAAAAAGCGAGGCACTCAAAACAACCGGCGCTGGAGCGGAAGACAATCAAAACCAGATTGAGATTCACAGAGATGCAGCGCTAGATCCGTCAAGCCCAGTCACGCAGGCAGCCAGCCCCGTAAACAACCTCTAGGTATCATTTTTGTTGGAGTGCAGCCACCAGCTGCTCTGAGCCGACAGCGACCCCACTGCGAGGCTCCGCTGCTGACCTCCGATGCTTTAATTCCTCTGCATGCATATTTTAACATTATTACAAAAGGTTTCATTTACAATTCACAGGCTGAGCAACAATGAGTACATTTCGTGGAGGTCAGCCTCAACCATTCCTCCTAGTGATGGAATTATAGTTTAAACAGCTGGAGCACGGTCCCAGGAGGGACACTGGGATATGGTTCCTTTACAGCAGAATAAATCCATCAGGCATATTTCATGTGTCCGATAACATTAATAGATATCAGGGTTTTTTAATATTTAATGAACTCACTTCGAGGTTGTTTACTAGGGAAGGAGCAATCAGAAAGGTGATCGCAGCCTTTTGATCTGTAATGACAACAACAAAACCCAAATCTCAGCCAAGGGGGCCAGCCTCCCTCTCTCCCCTCTCCCTGCACCCTCCTGCTACCTCCCCGAGCCCTATCAGAAGAAGCTGCCTCGTGCACGACCTGTTTTGGCTTCAGAACGTGCAAGAGTGTTTTTAGTTTCGTGGTTCAAAAGTTAATCATTTCCATGTTTCCCACAATTTAATAGAGATGCCAGAAACCGTCAAATGGCTTTCAGTTTAGTGATGGAGAAAACAGGAAAGGAAAGACAACTTGCAGAGGCATAAAGCAAACAGTGTAACACTAACAGGAGCCAGAATGAGCCTGGCTGTGCTAATGAATGTTATGTCCATTAGCACAGAGATATCACTGAATGTGAGCTTTGGCAGTGACTCTCTTTACTAATGGCCTTTGGTCTTAATATTGCCATCATATGTTTCCTTTTTAATTTTGCTATAATACCCAGTTTATTAGAGATTAGAGGATTTCAGCTCAACAGCAGTTTGCTTTTCTTTCTTTTCTCTATTTCATGTCCTTTTTTTTAACACACTTTATCAGATTTGGTTTGACTGGGGAACAAGGAGAAATTGTTTATAGAGGAGATAGGTGTTGACATCTACCTCTCATTCAGAGGTTTCAGACACATCTTTAGTTGCAGAAGATTTTTTGCTAGCATTTAGGATTAATTTTCTCTGCATCAAAGCAAGTGGGAAGTAGCAGGCTACTTCCTGCTTCTCAGTGGGATCACCCCAACCAGTGTGAAGAGCACAGAAGAGGTAGGTTATGTTCCTGCAGAGTATGAAGCAGAGGCCGCAGCTCAGCTGCTCTGGAATCACTGGGGTTTGGGGTGAGCACGCAAGTTTACACATGCAGATTCATTGACATGATTAAAAGGTCTACTCCAGCCCCCAGGAAGCAAATACCATGGCCTATACACACTTAAATGTATAAGCCTATGATGTGAGTCATCCCACTGGCATCACTGGCCTTGACCAAGGCAGATATGAAGAACTTCTTAGACCTGGTGGGTTCAGGAGAGATATGGAAACAACAAGTATGTCCATAGGAGGCATCAGTGAGACCCATGTGTCCATCTGATAACCTGCATGCAGGGGACCTGAATTCAAACCATAGAGGTGTGGAGAAAGGGCAGTAGCAGGATGAGTGGAAGTGGAAAACCTGTTTTATGAGTGGAAACAAGTTTCTTCCACTTTCTTATAATCTAGCAAACAAAAAGCTCGGGGGAACAGGACTGCTTTCTGCAGTCTTAGAGGTGGGAGAAGGACAGCACATAGAAAAAATGGTTTCAGCTGGAGGATGCTGTTGAAAGCTAAAAAGACTGCCCATGAATAAATATATTTGGAAATCAGGAGTCGATTAGAGGTTAGAATTAGATAAAGGAGTGAGGATCTGGAATAAACAGTAGTAAAGAGTGAAATCTTAGCTTCCTTTCAGATGGACATTGATACACTTACACCACTTACACAAGTGATTGTATCATTGCCTGTAGTAAAAGGGCCTGGGTTGCATAGAGATGTTTTTCAATCTTATGCTCGTGAGTGAATGTAGATTTGGGGTCTGTGTCCATTTTCCCTTCATCTTGCAGTGAAATTCTTTATTAATAACTACTTCTGAGTTATGAGCAAGTTAGCCCAGGATGGCAGACTTCATTCATAATTTTTGTACTTCATTTGTCAACATTCATCAGAAACAGGCTGCATCTCTGGGTGGAAAACTTTTAGCAGATTACCCAAGGTTACCAGTTTAGAAGAATGAGTTGCTGTGAAAATTGGTGAACTGCGTAGAGAAACACATTGCATGTGAAAGCCATTAGGATTGTTCACTTGCGGGTTTTGTTTTTTTTTTTTTTCTTCTTGTTACTGTTTGGTTTTCAGATTTTCTGTTCCTTAAAAAGTGGAGAAGTAAGCAGATGGTGGATTTCCTGAGAGCCAGGGCTGCTCCACTGATGAAGTGCTGTCATTCTTAGCGAGAAAATCACCACCAGCCTTCACCTTTTAAAAGAAATCATTTTCAGGTAGAAGCACATTTAAAATAATTTCAATCAAAGCACTAAACCAGAAGCAGATGTTCAGATATGATTTAGGAATATTTAACTGCTTTGGCAATGAATACACACAGATTGTTTTTAACAGACACCGGGTACCTCTCCACTCCTGTCCCTTTTTCCTTTTGCCTGTTAATGACAAGGGTTAAATAAAAGGCTCAGCTGCAGCCCTGCTAAATGACTGATATAAAGAACAGGTAAAAATACCTGCTTAGTAGAAGAAATTATTTAGCTTTGCATCAGGATCTGACGCCAAATGCTGATATTTGAGATGTACCTGCAAAGGAGCTTGCCTGGAAACATCTCATTGTATAGAAAATTAATGGCAAGAAGAAAAGCAAGCTGTTCCTTTTTCTTCTTCCTCCTCCTTCTTTTGATTTCTCAAAACTTTCTTAATTAGTACACTTTGGAAATACAAAAAAAAAAATTCTGGAGGACAAAGGACCAGAGACCTCCCTTTGGAAACTGAATCTGCTCTGGAACAAAAATCGAAAGCAATAAAAGCTGAAACTAATTTCCAGATGGAATAAATTGGTTCCAGGGTTTCTTGAGATTTTGGCCAACATATTGCACAGCTGAAGCTGAACTTGCTAATTTTACCAAGGGAAAACATCTCAACAGGGACACACTCCCCTTGAGACTCTGTGTGCTGCTTGTGTGGTTCTGTGTAGCCTCAGCCATCAGAGTCTCCCTGTCTCTGAAGGCAGGGCACGCGTCTTGCCGAGACCGGCACCCTCTCGGGGTTACAGCCTGGCAAACCTCGGCTCCCTGCATCGCTTCAGAGTCACCTAAACAGTCCCTGAATCCTGTCAGCCTCCAAACCTGGGCAGCCGGGCAAATTTTATCTGATTGGAACAGGGTGGGCCTGGTTTATTTATTGTTTAATTAAGTGTAATATCCTTGACAAGGTGCCTTATTGACATTGCAGCAAATTAAAGACCTTATTATGCGACAAACACTGTCATCACTCAAGCAAAACTTAGTTCAGAGGGGAATTTTGCCAGAGAAAGGACCGCAGTGTTTGAGTGCACTGTTTATCTGAATAACCTCCATTGCAGCATATGGAAAAGTATTCTGGTGTGGAAAGATGAGATTTCGTCTCCACATTTTGCCTGTTGCCCCTCTGCCAAATTTGCCAGCAGTGACTGTCCTTTTGATGCAGACACCTGTCTGGAAGAAAAATCCCTTCTTTTTCTCAAGGGCAGGCAGCCAGACGTGGTGGTACGTGGCTGCATCTCTATTTGAACCTATGATACATAAGGTGAGGTGAAAGGTTCTGGGTCTTCAGTCAGTGGAGGATACCTATTTTTAAGAGAAAAAGCCCTTGTTAAAGTACAGCACTACTTCCATGCCATGAAATTACAGATCTTACTCCTTTCTAAGAAAAGAAAGGAAAAAGGCCTTCTTAAAGCTTTTAAAAACAATAAAAACTGTTTGTTTAATAAGTGCTCTTTTGCATGCTTGCCAACAGCACAAACCATATTATCCAGAACAGTCATCTGTTTAGGGTTTCCAATGTTAAATAAAACCTCAACCAAGCACAAATTTGAGAATAGGCTGAAAACACTCCGCTCGCTGGCAGCTTATTCTCCAGCACACAGGGCTGGTGCTCAGGGGTAGTTTTCCATACAAGCTGGAAGGCTTCTGTCAACCACCGCTGGCACTCAGTTCCTGCCTGTATGCATGGTCCATGATTTGTCTTCCATGATATATTGGAAATCAAGGGGAAACATATTTGTTCATAGCCAAAGCATCTCTCTATGTTGTTCACAACTACTGTATTCCAAGTTCTGGGGGTTTGGCTTGCAAATCCAAGGTGGTTTTAGGGAAGATATGTGCTAGGCAGAGAGTCAGCGCAGGCTCCCTAATTCCCCACGGACCCGCAGAGTCACAAGCGGGTTTACAAAGGGTTGGCCAATGCTGACGAAAGGCTAGAGAGGGACAGGTTGTATCTTGGGAATTTTGCATCTTATGTTGCTCTAGGTAATTTCTATCTCTGTGGATACCTTTCTTCTTGGCTCAGAGTGGGTGCTTCTGAACCCCACTCTAGAATATGACCAGCTAGAGCTGAGACTATCCACGAGCATCTCCTGCTACTTAACTAAAACCCTCCTGCTTTGCGTATTTTTTTAAATTCAATTAACAACTGCGTTTTTAGTATCTTTATCATTGACCAGTATAGATTATTCGTATTCGACCCCTGCATAGCAATGAAAACCAGAGGTGATAGTCTTTTTATCCTGATGGGCTAGCACCCCTCTCACTGTAGCCGTATCACTGCGGCGGAGCAGCCCTCCCAAACCACAGAAGGGCTCTCACTCCACAGCGCTGACGTGCCTGCTCATGCATTATTTCTTGTTGGGGTTGGCGGAGGTTTTCTGTCTCCCGAGACACTACTGCCTCTGCTAGCCATACCTGGGGGACTCTATCGCAGAGCAGTTACTGGAGAGACCCATACCAGTCAGCTGGGGAGAAACACTATATGCTCTCCTCCTCCTTCTCCTCCTCCTCCTCCTTGCAAGAGAGACACTGAATAGGAGGGATTCTGCCTCTGACAGTGGCTGACAACACTGATCAATAGCTGTCATTTAAAAAAATATGCTAATTAAATTATTAGAGCTCTCTTGCAACAAGACCATCTCCTCAAACCAGAACTTACAGAATAAGATCCAGTCTGCATCCTCCTTCCCCCTCGTAGAACAAAGCAGGAAGGGAGGTTTGGATGCTTTGTGTTCTTAGAGGGCTAAATATCACGCCACCGTGGGATTAGCGGTAAAAGCTGTGGGGTTTATTCACCGACAAAACCCATTATTTTCCAAACAGAATAGCACATGTTAGGGCAGCGCACATGTCACTAGGAAGCAAGAAGTTTGTTTACCTTGCTGAATATAGAATTGTTTCCAGTTTAATGCGTTTGTGTTAAAACGTTACCCGCAATATATAGTTTTTTATTCTCTCCCATCAACCAAATTACAGACTGGTTTTTTTTTTGGTTTTCTTTTTTTTTTTTACAGCAGGGAGGGCAAAGGTGATGTAATGATCCACAATTTTCCCTCAAACATGCTATCCATATTTTATTAACCAAGTAAATTATTTAAACATGTTCACTTACACACATGCCTCCTCTTATACACATGCCACACATTCCTGCCAGTGCAGCCTACCTAGATGTAATGAGATGCTCTTCTCTGGATCTTTTTGCCCAATCAGACTGTAATTAAGCCTATGAAGATGCAGGTAAATGTGCAAGATGCCTGTTTAATTAAAAACGAAAATGAGGGTTTAAGTATCAATTTGTGTTCTATTCAATTACCCGCAAGATTCGTAAAGCAACTTTACCTTTCAGTACCTTTTAATTTAAAAAAAAAAAAGAAAAAAAAAAAAAAGAAGCACAAAACTAAACCTAACCCACCCTAAATTCATACTTCCATATGGCATGGTTTCTTCCGCATGCAGGAGAAATGCTGGTATATTACCGAAAATCCCATGAAAAACAAAATGATTGCATCAATTCATGGAGGGAAAAAAAAAAAACCCCAACAAAACACAGTGCTGTCAGAACACAGCAGACTGAGTCAATGTATAGCTTGCATATGGAAACAATGACATGATTGTTTACTCACTGGTTTAATGATATTCACTTTCTCCTAATGGCAATGTTGAAAATGTGAATGCCAGATGTTGAGCCTACAGCGCAGAAGCGACGAACACTGGAAGGTCTATAGAAAGGAATTTATCCTGACATCAAAATATAGTGTAACTCTTCAGTTTATTAATGCTCTGTGTGTGGGTTTTTTAATTTATAAAAAAGGAATAGTTTCATGTTTGCAGTTTAAATTTCCATATTTTATAACAGTTCAGCAACAAATTTACATATTTCCTGGAATCTGCAGATATAAAAGCGGTAAAACACTCCAGGCATTATTAGATAGTAGATTATAACCCATTACTATTGTTTCAATTAGCAATGTAAAAGTGACCTGCAGTGTTCAGATGACCCACTAATGGATTTAAATGCTTTCAAATATTAATGCAGGTTTTCTAAAGATGAATCCCAAACCCATTATTCCTGGAATAACCGTGAGCTGAAAAGCTGGCAATGATTGTGCATTATGTGGAAAGGCTCATGGTTAATTAAATGAATACCTAGCATTACACTGTTCACTTTAGTGCTACAAAATTATTTCTCATTGATTTTTACATTCTGAGCCCGTGATTCAATTTACTTCTGCAATTTGTGTTGTTGTGTCAATAAAACAGAACTGCTTGAAGATGGAAGCATTAGAGAGGGATACATACATTAAGACCCAATGAAAACTGTAGTTTTCCTATTTTTTTCCCCCCATTGAAACAGCATTTGTAGGCATCGCTTTGTTATGTATTATTAATACAATTTTTGTTTGTTTCCATCTGCTCTTTCTTCATTTTTATATCCAGGAACTGGAATGTTAGTGATTGCTTAAGGGTGAGTAGCTAATTTTTCAGTAACAAGTTCTCCTACTATCAAGAACAAAAGCACCATCAACACAAGTCTGTTATTTCATGTTAAATGGACTAGAAGGGCTCAATTCATCAAAGCAATCATGCTGGAGAGTCAGGGAGTTTCTAATTTGGCAAATATACGAAGTTGAATTTTTAATTTATTAAAATGGGGAATTCTGAGAAGTGAATGCAGAATCAGAATCAGCCCTGTATGGTTTTTGGGAAGTGCCCATTCTCTTTGGTGTACGAAACTGCCTGGAAGAAGGGGGAGAAACTCTTCCCATAGAGATGCTCACTAAGGAAAACATGCGAGTAAGCTCTCCGGTGGGCTGTAACACTTAACTGCCGTTCTTTAGGATACTTTTACTGTCTAAAGAGGGGCTTGTGTGCTACTTCTGCACATTTTCCAAGATTTGGTTGATAATTCTCTCAAGGAACTTTGGTCTGGGCCACCTGTGAGTGTTTGCAGAACACATGTATTTTATAGCATCTGAAAATACTTTAAATTAATCCCATTTATACTTGTGCTACGCTATGCACAAGGTGAATGCAGTAACATTTGCCTCACCTTTCTCTTGGGACTTTAAGTAAATTTGATCTCCAGGGCCAGGAAGAATTAAGAATGAGCAGTGCATGTCAAACTCCGAGCCCTCTGCAACCCCAGTCAGATGGGGAACAGGCTCCACGACGGGTTTGGATAATGGGAAGATCTTAGCAGAAATGCACTTATGGATCTACTCTGTTGCATTGTCCCTAAATGATTTATCTCATTGGTCATTATTATTTTCAAGGTCAGTTTTTTAAGGGAATGTGCGAATCTCAGTTTTCTTAGATCAGGGAAAAGGAAGAGTAATTCCGTTAGAGCCAGTGGAACTGTAATGATGTAAAATCAGTGTAGGTGAGAAGATAATCAGGCCCACACTGTTCATTGTGTGACACAGTCCTGTAATCACTTACTTGCATGAGTAATGCTGTCTTCAGGAAGTTCAACGAGTTCAATTGGATTATTTGCATGAGTAAGCAGCCCCTCATGTGTGTGCACCCTATTTTCATATGTTTAATGCTTCCAAAAGGGAAACTAGCTATAAACCAGCATTGTGAAGAAACAGAAGATATAAACCACTTTAATAAACCTGCAAAAATTGAATTAAATTAGAAATAGAAAAAATATACAAAAAGCAAAGAGGACAAATTTGCTTTCGCCTCAGGGCACTGCTTTTCAGAAACCAGAAGGTGTGGCAGAAAATCCTATTCAAAGTTAGGATCATTATAATCTCAGATAATTAAATGGCTAGGGAGCTGTTTTGTGTTCACCAACTAGGACAATGAATTCGGAACTAAAATGCACTTATGTGTAGCCTCACTTAGAGCATTAGCCATTACTTGAACCTTGACCATGAGCACTCAGTGTGACAGTAACCAGTTTTACATCTAGACCCAGCTAAATGAGGATGCATATTTGTGATATGGATTAGAGACTTACTCTTTACGACGGCAGAAGAAACCAGAAGGTTTGCAACTGGCTTAACTGGAAAAAGATCTGGCTGTCATTACTAAAGGTAAGCAGCCCTGAACGTAATGAAAGATTTCCTGCAAAACGGGATCACTGTGTCAGGATTTTTATAAAGGAAGAATTTCACACTATGCTATGATCTGTAGGTAAATACTACTGATGTACTTTTTATTTTTAGTGGCTGGAAATGCCATTTATTCATTAAAATGTGAAAAAAATATCCTAGCCACTATATTCCTGCAATAAATTCATTTTCATTTTATTGCTCTCTGGAATGCCGTTTCCTTCTCTTTCCCACTTAGCAGAAAAACAATACAATTATTTTCCCCTTGTTATGTTGTCCATTATGATATAAAATACAGTGAACCAACCCCACTACTTTGGCTTGTAGAGAGTCGCTTCCTGAACCTGAACTGAGGAAAGCCAGCTGCACCTGTAGTAACGCATCCCTCAGCTGTAAGAAGGTGGTGGTGGGTGGGAGATGCTGTTTCAGGGACTTCCATGGCATGGAGACTGCCGTCCCGTCGCAGGTGGGATCATGCAGGCAAAACTCCCATTAATATTAGCGTCTGTTTTCCTTAAGTGAGAGGTACAGAGCTGGATTCAGCAAGTTGAGATTGAACGATCTGACCACAACTGATGAAAGTACTAAAAACCAGGTCTGAGGGAGGATTTAGAACATTTAATTTGTGCCAAGGTAAAGCTTAAGAAGTATATGAGCAACTCATCAAAGTTTGCCATCTCCCAGGCTGCTGAAGGCAGGTAGACTCTCTTACACAGTTGTGGCCTGCCTTCTTTGGTCCTTATTTTGAGATAGGGAAATTTTCAATCCTTCCTATTCAATGGTTTAGCTTCAACAAAAAAGAAGCTTCTGCAATGGAGGTAGAAACAGCAAAAAAGAGGACCTCAGACCTAGGTCAACTGTTCCTCAGGCTGGTGCACTGAGCATCAGGGTGCCCTTATGCAGTCCTCCTTCAGCAGTCACTTCTACAGGCAAAGCCACAGTCTGCCTCCAAAGAATGACTGAGGCACCACTTTCCTGGAGGGGATTCTGGGCCATGAATATGAGTCTCACTCAGGTATGTAAAAAAGGACTGAAATGAAGCACCTGACTCAAAAATGTAGATGCAGTTTCAGACATCTCTCTCTCTCTGTGCAGCATTTTCTCTTCTATTCCCCGCCCTGTCTTGTTATGACTCTAATAGTCCAACTGGAGGCCACTGCGTGGAGACCTTAGGCCAACACATAAGTACCTGGTTCTGGGCTTTATGGGTTACCGCAAATCAGCAGAGATTATACACTTCCATACCCCTCCAGCTGGGATGGGAAATGGAATGAAGAGGATCTTTTTCCTTCTGGCTGTGCGTGCAGGGGGGATGTCCTCCAACCTGCCTGCTTTGGTATTGCTGTTAGCAGAGAGAGACGTGAACACCAAAATCCTGTATGGGTTAAATCACTCCTGCTTTGGAGATGCTGTAGTCCCAGTTCAGACGTGATGCAACTTCATCTCTATCAAGTCTCCAACTCTGAATTTCTCCAAGTTAGAAAGGTGGATCTAACTGTAAGAATTTAGTATTAACCATCCTTGGGTTTGTTTTGTTTTGTTTTGTTTAGAAATAGACGTTGCTTCTGATAGTTGTTCACACAATCCTGTATTTCCTACTCATTGTTTTAAAAAGAGAATTTTGCCAAAGCAAGACAACAGAATTTGGTCCCTTTTAGATACGTATGTACTGTGATTACAAGTATTTAAGATTAAATTACATGAACAGAAAAACAAATATCCTGTGTAAAAGCTATTCTGTAAATGCTATATAGTCCAATTAGAAAGACAGAAACAGAAGTTATTATAGCAATAAAGAATTAGAACACAATAAAGAATATAGATTTTAGAAATTTATTGTAGACTACCAACACCATGTATGGATTATACAGCTGTGAAGAAGGCATTTGGAGAAATATTTACTTACCGATACAGTAAGTGAAACTGTTAAAGGCTAAGAGTGTCCATTAGAATTCTGTATTTTTAATAAAAAATAAAAAGAAGACTATTGTTTGGACAAAGGACATGAGGAGTTTCTACAAATTTGAAAAGCCAGATAACAGTTACCTGTGCATCATTTATTATTAATTATGAGAAATGTAACTGAATTTGGAAGAAATTCTGAAAAAAAGGGAAGGTACAGGATGAAAGCTTTTTTTTTTTACTAAGATAAAAAAATCTGAAACTGCATTTTATGCAAAGCTTGAAGTGAATTCAGATCCTTTGTTATGGTTCACATATTTTCAGCTTCCCACGTTTAATCATAACAGCCTCCTTGTGGTTTAATTATGATCAGAGTTCTGAAGATGATTCAACCACTTGCACTGAAAATTTGACTTGCATTGATCAGAAAAAAAAATAAAAAATCTCCAAGTCTTAATTAACCATTTAACGGAAAAACATTCCTTTCCTGAGACTCTGCCTTATGCTATGATAAACTAAAGATGCGTAAACTGTGAATCATAACCTGGGAAAAACATATAATAGCTGCTTACGGGCTGTAAATAGGATTGCAATTAAGTATGTTGGTATGTGTTTAACCCCTTTGTACACAAGCTTTTGGATGTGTACAATTCTGCATACCAGAATTGCATGTGTACAATTCTGCATACCAGAATTGACCAGATTTGGGGAAGAAGGAGTGGCTATAGGGTGTAGTCCCTACAAAAATAAGCGTGGGTTTTTCAGAAGTGCTCATGGTGGGTATATCATGCACTGAATTCGGTGGGTCAAGAGGGAGGTGGAGGCTGAATATTTGTGAAAATCCCATTCCCCACACGTGAAGCTTCTTGACTACAGCATCGATGGGAGGGCAAACTCTCTAGGTCTTCTGCTTTAATTTGCCCTCAGTATTTCAGCCTAAAACGAAGCAAGTCTTTTAGCTGTGGCAAATTTCACAGACAATTATGAGGACAAATCTTGAGACTCCTTACACCTCTTCTAGCTCAATGACTAATTTTAGTGGCTTGACAGAAGAAAGTTCAGCTAAATTTTGTCATTGACAGGAAAAAAAAGGCTTTATTTTTTCTTTTCACTGAAGTAATATAATAGAGAAGGGGTCTAAATGACCAAACCTATTTCTAAGATCATCACTTGCATTGAAAATCCTTGCCAAATAAATTACTTCAAAGTGAGGGTATGATGCTGTAGAACTCGACCAACAACCAATCCCACGCAACTCTTCCATCTGACAGTTAAATTCTCATCCACTTGATAATTTTAGCTGTAAATCAGGTGAAATTATGAGATAATAAAAACATACCTGTTTACTCACATGAGGAAATTCAGCAAACACAATGAAGTCATAGAATCATAGAATCATAGAATCATAGGGTTGGAAGGGACCTCTGGAGATCATCTAGTCCAACCCCCCTGCCAGAGCAGGGTCACCTAGAGCAGGTTACACAGGAACACGTCCAGGTGGGTTTTGAATGTCTCCAGAGATGGAGACTCCACCACCTCTCTGGGCAGCCTGTTCCAGTGCTCTGCCACCCTCAGGGTAAAGAAGTTCCTCCTCATGTTTAGGTGGAACTTCCTATGTTCCAGTTTGTGCCCATTGCCTCTTGTCCTGTCCCCGGGCACCACTGAAAAGAGCCTCGCCCCATCGTCCTGACACCCACCCTTTAAGTATTTATAAGCGTTGATAAGGTCACCCCTCAGACGTCTTTTTTCCAGACTGAAGAGACCCAAATCCCTCAGCCTTTCCTCATAAGAGAGGTGTTCCAGTCCCCTAATCATCCTCGTAGCCCTCCGCTGCACCCTTTCCAGCAGTTCCCTGTCCCTCTTGAACCGGGGAGCCCAGAACTGGACACAGTACTCCAGGTGCGGTCTCACCAAGGCAGAGTAGAGGGGGAGGATGACCTCCCTTGACCTGCTGGCCACGCTCCTCTTGATGCACCCCAGGATGCCATTGGCCTTCTTGGCCACAAGGGCACATTGCTGACTCATGGTCATCCTGTTGTCCACCAGGACTCCCAGGTCTCTTTCCACAGAGCTGCTCTCCAGCAGGTCAGCACCCAACCTGTACTGGTGCATGGGGTTGTTCCTCCCCAGGTGCAGCACCCTACACTTGCCCTTGTTGAACTTCATAAGGTTTCTCTCTGCCCAGATCTCCAACCTGTCCAGGTCTCTCTGTATGGCGGCACAGCCTTCCGGTGTGTCAGCCACCCCACCCAGCTTGGTGTCATCAGCAAACTTGCTGAGGGTGCACTCTATCCCCTCATCCAGGTCATTGATGAATATGTTGAACAGGACTGGACCCAGTACTGACCCCTGGGGAACACCACTCGTCACTGGTCTCCAACTAGACTCTGTGCCCCTAATCACAACCCTCTGAGCTCTATCTTTCAACCAGTTTTCTATCCACCCCACTGTCCATTCATCTAACCCACACTTCCTAAGCTTCCCTATGAGGATGCTGTGGGAGACCGTGTCAAACGCCTTGCTTAAGTCAAGGTAGACCACATCTACCGCCCTCCCCTCATCTATCCATCTAGTCATGCCATCGTAGAAGGCTATCAGGTTAGTCAGACATGATTTCCCCCTGGTGAATCCATGCTGAGTACTTCTGATAGCTTTCCTTTCCTCCACGCGCCTTGAGATGACACCCAGAACGAGCTGTTCCATCATCTTTCCAGGGATGGAGGTGAGGCTGACCGGCCTGCAGTTCCCCGGCTCCTCCTTCTTGCCTTTCTTGAAGACTGGAGTGACATTGGCTTTCCTCCAGTCCGCAGGCACCTCGCCTGTTCTCCAGGACTTTTCAAAGATGATGGAGAGCGGCCCAGCAATGACTTCCGCCAGCTCCCTCAGCACTCTCGGGTGCATCCCATCAGGGCCCATGGACTTGTGAATATCTAGATGATCTAATTGGTCCCTCACTCGCTCCTCCTCAACCCAAGGGAAGTCGTCTTCTTTCCCTGTTACTTTATTCAATGCCTGGGACTCCTGAGGGCTGGGCCGAGCAGAAAAGACCGAAGCAAAGAAGGCATTCAGTAACTCTGCCTTCTCCACATCCTCCGTCACCATGACTCCTGCCTCATTCAGCAGTGGGCCTACAACTTCCCTGGTCTTCCTTTTGCTTCCAATATACTTGTAGAAGCTCTTTTTGTTTTGCTTGATGTCCCTAGCCAGGTCTAATTCCAAGGCAGCCTTGGCTTTCCTTGTTTCATCCCTGCACGCTCTGGTGGCATTCTTGTAATCCTCCCAAGGGGTCAGTCCCTTCTTCCACTTATTATAAACTTCCTTCTTCCACTTGAGCTTTTTCTGAAGCTCCCTGCTCAACCATGCAGGTCTCCTGCGTCCCTTGGCCGATTTCTTTCTCTTAGGGATGCATCGATCCTGAGCTTGGAGGAAGTGGTCTTTGAATATCAACCAGCTTTCTTGAGCCCCTTTGCCTTCCAGAGCCCTAGCCCACGGGATCTCTCCAAGCAGTTTCTTAAAGAGGTCGAAGTTAGCCCTCCTGAAATCCAAGGTTGTAATTTTACTTCTTGTTGTTGTTTTGTGGATAGTACCCATGATCCTGAACTCAATCATTTCATGATCACTACAACCTAGGGTGCCCCCAACCTTAATGTCCTCTACCAATCCCTCTGTGTTTGTCAGTACCAGGTCCAGGAGTGCTCCTCTCCTTGTTGGCTCCTGTACCACCTGTGTCAAAAAGTTGTCATCAATGCACTGGAGGAGCCTCCTGGACTGTGCATGCCTGGCTGTGTGGTCTTCCCAGCAGATATCGGGGTGATTGAAGTCCCCCATGAGAACCAGGGCCTGCGCTTGCGAGGCTACCTTCAGTTGTCTGTAGAAAGCCTCATCAGTCTCCCCATCCTGATCAGGTGGCCTGTAATAAACACCCACAACAGTGTCCCTCATATTTGCCTGTCCCTTAATCCTCACCCATAAGCTCTCGACCCGCTCTTCATCAGCCCCTAGTGAGAGCTCGATGCATTCCAAATGCTCTCTCACATAGAGTGCAATTCCACCACCACGCCTCGCTGGTCTGTCTTTCCTGAAAAGGACATAGCCATCCATGACAGCATTCCAGTCATGCGAGTTGTCCCACCACGTCTCAGTAATTGCAATGAGATCATGGCCCCGCAACCGCACACAGACCTCCAGCTCTTCCTGCTTATTCCCCATGCTGCGTGCATTGGTGTATAAGCATTTCAGAGAGGGAGTTGTGTGTGTAGTTTTGGCCCTTACATATGTCATTTACATAAACATTGGATGAGTGTGCATATTCTTTTCACGCATTGACCTAAACTTCAGATTAAATTGAACTGCAGATAGATGCACAATACAGAAGTATAATATTGAAAAACCTGTTCTTATTTGTATGCTATGAGAATGAGGCTTTTAACAAAGATTCCCACTTCTGCGAGTCCCTAAAGCTTAACAAGACTGGAAAGGAATACCTATGTATGCTAAGATCTGTTCTATGTTAACTTTTAATTTCTTCAGTTTTCGGTCTTATTAGAAATTATCCAACAGGTCTAATCTAGAGCATTTTGTACTCAGAAAGAGCTGCTGGACATTATCACAAATTCCCACCTCAGTGGAACTCTCAAGGTGTCAAGTTGTAATGACTTAATCGAGTGCAGATCTTAAAACCTTAAAAAATCATGCATGCCTTTGAAAGAAGGCTTAAAAAATGTATGTAGGAAGGAAACGTAAAATTTGACACAATTCCAGCAAATATTTTTTTATTTTTTCATATTTTAAAACTGAAATAAAAGGCAGCTGAAAATTTGCATGGAAATTAGTGTGCAGCAACCTTGTTTGAGATAAGATTAAACTGCTGCAATGCTGAAATTTGTTGTTGATAAGGAAGCTTAAATGTATTACACTATGCTGTATTTTGCCTCCCTTTCACTCAGAAAGTGTATTCATTATAATAAATTCACACTTTACTATGTAAAATTCATTCATATAGCCAGAAGCTTATAAAAAGAATATAGACTAAAGAGCAAGTTGCATAATGAGATCTAATCTATGTAAAATAAGTCCCAGAAGAAATGTCCTTTACTTTGATCATATCCCTTGAAACAAGATCCCCTGCTGGAAACCACAATAAAATGAGAGCTTGGGAAAACTCGCCTGGCAAGCAAGTTAGGTTCTTAAAAACAAAAGCTCACCGAGCCCACCGACCTCATGATCCCAGGCAAAACGTAATTAAGACTAATAAAATCTTTCAGACTCCCTGAGGCTTAATGGGAGAATAAAGATTTTGGGGGGCTCACGGTGTGCTCCTGAGCTCTCCTCTCTGCCTCTGTGCAGCTGGAACCTCAGCTTGCTGCCGCTTGCAAGAAAAGACCCAAGGTCCATCCCGGGGGAGATGACAACGTGGGGATCCCTCCTCAGCACGCCCACCCCCAGGTGCAGAGACACAGGCAACGTACATGCACCCCATCAGGGGAATCAGCAGACCTTCTGGGTCCCAGAGTATTTTAATGCTGGTGGGTGTCTCTGATTCAGAGGGACCATTTCGGAGTTGCTCTTCTCTGCCAGCACAGTGGGTGAATCACCACTGCTGGGAGATTATGATGCTAAATTAATTTTTTTAAGTGCTTTGCTCTTCCAGGATGAAAGGTGTTACGCAAATACAAAATCTCCTTATCATGAACTGCAAACTTAGAAGGACGCATTGTAGTGGCCACTAGTTTAAATTACCAGCAAATAGCACCCTGTATGTGAAAAAAAAAATGCAAAGAAAACCATTTGTTTCTTCAGCAGCAGTATTTCCTACATATTGTACTTCAGTCTGTAGTACCACGAACCATTTTAAATTATGAAACAAGATACCTAAATGGTCACTTATTAGGGAAACGCTGACATCTTAAAAAAGAAATTAAGTAATTACTATAGAAATACATTATTTTCTTCCCGGTATGGCGAGGAGCCTGAGACTGTTACACAAACACACTTCTTGAGCACCCAGCAGTGTGACACCCTCCAGGGCAATCACGGATGCTGGGTGCAAAGCAAGACAAGAGGTTATAGAATCATAGAATTGTTAGGGTTGGAAGGGACCTTAAAGATCATGTAGTTCCAACCCCCCTGCCATGGGCAGGGACACCTCCCACTAGATCAGGTTGCTCAGAGCCCCATCCAGCCTGGCCTTAAAAACTTCCAGGGATGGGGCTTCCACCACCTCTCTGGGCAACCTGTTCCAGTGTCTCACCACCCTCATGGTGAAGAAGGTGAAGGTGAGGGGCCTCCACACCCGAGAAGTAAAGCTGCTTAGAACAAAGGACTCACTTTTTTGCACGTAGAGAAGAGTGCAGTTAATTTATTTCATTTTCTGTAGAAATGGCGAGCTGCACTGGTATCTGGTCACCCATCTGCTGTGCCACGCCCTTGGGATGGAGCTGGGGGGACCGATTTGTCCTGCTGTTGTAATTAGGCTGAAATGTTCATATTTTCTGCACTTTTCTCACCGCAGTGTGTGAGCACGTCTGGGTAAGTCAGCTCTAAATGCTGAGCTTGGCAGCAGTTTTGCTCTTTTTCTCTTCCTGTGACAGCTGGGAGGGACCTCTGGGTGGGATGAAGGTGTGTTCCAGCAGTGGGTTACCGGTTCGCCCAAGCCCATGGTGAAACTCTGCCCTTCCTGAAGGCTGTGCTAGTGGGCTCTTGGTACTCCACCAAACCCGCCACTGCCACAAGCCCTGAGGACACCAGGGATGACACCAGTTTTTGGGGACAGCTGGAGTCAGGGGGAGGAAGATTTGGTGGAAAGCCAGGGGAAGGCACCTTGGGTTGGCCTTTGAAGCTTTCATGGTGTATACTGTTTGCCCATTGTTTTGGTTTAATTTGAGGTGGCTGCTGTCTGGTCAGCAGCTGATTACCCACAGAAACTACATGTGGTGTTGGAAGGGGACAGGCAACATCTGCCTCCTGCTGGGATGAGCACTGGAGCATGTGGTCCAGGGGTGAGAGAAACCTGCTATCTCCATCACCCCCATCCTTCCCCGGAGTTACTGCCTGCTACCCCAAAGGGACCTGCATCACCCTACCAACCTTTCAATAAGCTTGGCCCGATCTTTTCCCTTGTCTGGAGGAGGAGCTTTGCCCCCCGAGTAGCCACAAAGGAACAGACAAAAGGTCTTTGCTGTCTCTCTGTCCCCAGCACACACGGGCAATGCTGTCTGGCCATTTGTGATGAAATGATGAAAAGTAATAATTGTTTCAGTATTTCTCTAATAGCTTTTTTCCCCATTTGGCTTCATTTCATATATACATAAACCAGTGTACAAATATTATTATCAAGGTTGAGTTATGAAAAGCTTATCTAATGTATGACTGGCTTTAAAGACTGTTAGAAGAATGACTCCTGCATAATAAAACCTCAGGAATACACAAGTGATCTTAACAAATACAGTATGACTGCTGTGTGGTTTCCCGTTGCCTTTGTAGTTTCTAAGACACTATAACATTATTTAATTAGCTAAAATTTCCTCTCTCTTGAGGATGGAAACTCAATGAAATGTCAACAATGCTGTCAGTCTGCTTCAGGCTAAACTCATTACACAAAGGCTCGCGATAAAAATAGTCCAAGACAGATTATTTTGTTGCAAAACATAGGCCTACACAACTTATGCCTCAGAAACCAGATGTGAAATCCATGCAAGTGCTGCATTTTGGGGGTTAATGGGACTGTTAAGTTCCACCAGGCAATTATAGATGCTATGTACTTTCACTGTTCTATATACAACCAGCAAAAAGGAAAAAGAAAAAGACTATTAAATCCTGCCAATGATTTCCCACAGACTGTTTGCTGAGGGATATTCTTACATCAGTCAAAGGCTGATATGAAATCCATATCTTTGCTTTAAAAATTCACCTTCTCCCATCACTGAGAGAGTGAGCAGAGATTGTATTTTAAGTAAAATGTGATGAGGAGCAAAGAAAAAAATGGTTTCACTTAATCTGAATTATAACTGATATTTCAGAATACATGTGCTCATTACTAAGCATAATAAAATTTGGCATTTTCTATTGTCAGAGGGTTTATAAAGGCTAAATTTCTTGATTTATTTAAATAGACAGATAGGAAAGAGCAAACTACAAAAACAAGTGCTATATACTGAAGGCATGTGAATTACCTCCTTCCCAAGGATAATGCAAATTAGAAGTATGTAAAGCTTTGTCTGCACCTGGGATCTTTAATGAGGATAAAGAAAAATCAGACGGAGATTCTCCTGGGAAAAGAGAGGATCGTTATTTGAATAACCTGCAGTGAATTCTAATCAATGCAACGTGACTTTGAAAATGAATGTGGTCTTTCAACCCGCTGTACATGAGCCATAATATTAATCATAACTTCATGGTACAGTAAAGCCCATGACAAATGGTTATTCAGTGGACTAACGAAAAGACCATTCGTAGTGGGAGGAAGGCAAGGGCTATACATCCAGTAATTTTTTTTGTTTTGTTTGCAAAAGCCTCTGTCTAAATATATACATATATATATATATGTGTGTATATGTCAGCATGCATGTGTGTGTGCACACACATGTGCCTGTATATGCGTGACCCCAGTTTAGAACGTAAGCATAAAATAGGTTTGTTTTCCTTCAGGAGTGTTGCGTGAAATACTCCTTATTCCACAAGGAGTAACATGAACGAGCAGTGTCTTAAACTGTTATGCTTCAAAGAATACTATCTAGTGTTATACTAGTTCACACAAAGCTTGGGATCATTATTTGGAAACAGGGTTTTCTGGATGCATTAGTCATGTGTCTTCCGGTGTTTGAAGCCTCTCCTGTGCCTCTAAAAGGCTGGAGGTAATTTGTGTAGTCTCTCCACTACTAAGCTTTGTTCACGTTCCTGTATTTGTAGGAAGAGTTTAACATAAAGCATGGTTCACTGGCTGCAAAGTAGAAACACAATGCTGATTTATTTACCTAGAGCACAAAACAGAACTTTTATATATTTTCGCCATCTCAAGAATTAAAATCAATAAACTTTTTGCCATTCACGCTATTAACATGTTTACATCAGCTAAACAAGCTGTGTCAAAAATCAAACTTTAAAAGAAGCACTTCTAAAGGAAATCAGATGTAATTTGCAATGTGTTTTAAGGGGTGAGTGTATATTTTAGCCAGAGGGTTATTTATGTAGGGTACGGGGAAGTAAATATATCTTGTTTTGTTGATGTGATGTGGTGAGGATGTTCACATATAAGCAGTAAAATGTGACAAGCACTGCCATAAAATGCTATGCACCAACATGCATGATGACATTTTTTTTTCTTCTCCGCTGTGACTATTCCCCACTTGCAGGAGGCCTTTGTCACCTTTGCCCGCAAGTGGATGCACACCCCGAAGCTCTGGCCAGGCTGGGAGCTCCAGTCCGGCAACCCAGCCGGCACCAGGGAGGGCTTGGCCTTGAGTTTTGTGGAGATGGTGACAGAATCTGTACCACACGGGTGTAACCGCAGTAATAGATTCACATATATACTAAAGTACAACTGCTGCCCGCAGCAGCCCTCAGGCAAGAAGAACGCAAGGGCCTTGAAGGTGAAGCTCAAGATCTGTCAGTGTGGGGTAAGAAGCACACAGCAGAGTTAAAGGCCTTCCACTTGCAACGGCTTGCCATCTGACCCTGGATACTCAAATTGATAGCACAAACCTGTCATGTATCAGTGATCCGGGGGAAGAGAGATTGTTTTTCCTATACCTAAAAAATCAGTAGCATAAAAGAATAATACGAGCAGCTCTACAAAGGAAGGTGAGTCACGGTGGGTAACTGGTTGAGCATGTGCTCAGACTGCAAAAAGTAAACAAAATCCCTGGATGTAAATACAATGGGATACCCATCATAAAGACTATCTTTGCAGTACTATTTCTTTTGTCAAATCATGTAGGGGAAAAAGAAAAAAAGCCACAAGGTAACCTGGATCTGTTGGAGGGGGGTAGTGGTTGCAGAGAAGCTCAACCCGGGTAGCTTCCCGAAATGAAGGGTAAGGGGTGATTTGGTCAGAGTGTAAGTATGTTTTTGAGCAGGAGGTTACTTAAAGAATAGAGGTGTTTAATTTAAGGAGCAAAGATCCAGGAAGATAACATTTTTAACAATAACAATGATTAGTCTTTGAAACAAGGCATCTAGAACCGAATTGGATTTTCTACTACAAATTTCAAGAGAAGATGCCATAGCTCCTTTGAAAGGTGAGGGCTTGATGTAAGAAATGTCTGGTCAAATGTTATGATCTATGTTAATGCAGTCCAACACAATGATAAAAACTAGGCACAGGTTCTTTTAGGACCACTTCTGCCTTTCCCTATTAATACTGGCCAGTTTCCTGCATATTCTGTTTTAACAGATACCATGGTGGCCCCATAGCTAAACAGTTGCCTGATTGGATCACAGTTGTTCCACTGACCCTAAAATCTATGAATTATGCTGTAAACCAGTGGATTAAGTAATAGTAACATCATCCGCATCAGCATGACAATGTTTTTGCTTTAGCTGTTTCAAGAAAGTAAGTGCTCCCTCGAGTTAGTCTCAAGGACACGTGATAAAGAATATGCCTTCCTTTGAAGAACATACGAGTTTTAAAACCTTAACAGAAAATTCAGGCTTTCTTGAAGGTGTCTGATGAAGGATGATGAAGGATGACAGTAAGTCATTCAGTGGTTTTAGAGGGGCACCATCACCAGAATGTTGCAGTAGTTTTCTTGCCATTACCCTTGGTCTTACCTGTTTTGAACCTGAAGTTAAGCTATTACGGCTTGCTGCAGTATCTGGGAAGACGTGGTCTCAGTGTTGTTGTACTTTATTTTACAAGGCTCCCTTGGCTTAGTTGCATTTTGTACTGTGAACTTTAACTGTTGGTTCTCTGTTGCTTATTTTTTCTTGTGGAAGACAGTCTTTGTCTATAAGAAGAGAATAAATATCTACAGTGCTGGGATACGCAGGTCTCTCACTCCTCTTGCAGCAGCTTGGAGCAGCAAGAAGGCAGACTGGCTTCTTGTCATGGACATAGACCTAAGACATCAAGTGGTCTTTGCACAGCTTTCATGCCAGTTACTCAGATGATCAGTTACATTGTTCAAGGACAAGCAGTGAGTTTAGGACCTCAGGGGACTTCCTGGATGTCTCCTGTGGTTTTCTGGAGGGTGACAAGCTCCATTTGGGTTTCAGGAACAGTGAACTGGTTAAACCATTTTCTTTTGGGTAAATCACCGAAGGAAAAAAATACACCTGAAGAACGAGAAGCACAGGGAAAATGCACTTTGAATTTTTCCCAACTCCCTTTTTTTTTCTTTGTAGCAGAAATATACTTTGCTTTGATTGAAAGAAAAAGAAATCCAAATCTTAAGATATTAACCATAGATTTTAGATATATCGTGGTGTCCAACTTTAAAAACAGGACAGATTTTAACAAACAGTATTCCTGGCTGTATTTAGAGAGCCTGGAATAGTGATACCAGTTTTTCAGGCCTCAATGGTCATCTAGTATTGACGATCTACAGCTTGCCTCTGGATTGTTTCAGTGTGGCTTTGTTTGCTGGCCACAAGAGTGGACCACTCTTTCTTGAGCTATCTTTTGTTTGCTTGGTATGATTGTAGTTTACTTCTAAGATATCCAGATCTGAAACCTGAAATCACTAGGAGGAAAATTTCACCAACTATGGGTCAAATTGACCGATCATTGTTCTTATTCCCTATCTCCAGAAAAAGACTTTGGATATGATAGTTAAGAAAGATGGTGTCATTAGACCAACTGTAAGACGATTAAAATGGGCTGCTCACACAGCTGGTTTCTATCTAAGCCCAAGTAACTGGAAGATCATTCTAAATATATATATATATATTTTTTTTTTTAACCATGCCATAGCTTTGGATGATCATGGTATCTATAAAAAGTCTGATCTTTGGTTATTTTAGTCTCCAAACGCAAACTATTTGAGATCTAAATTGGTCCTGTTTCTTGTGGCTAGTTTTACTCAAAACATTCTGGAAAACTTGGAAGGGAATTAGATTTCCATTGTAGTAAGTACTTGATACTTACAAGAAAATATAGGAATAGTTATGCATCTTTATCAATCTATATAGTCTTTGTGCTGCTGGATTCCAATAAATTGCAGAGTTTCCTGTAAGAATTTAATTTTCAAAGACGTTCTGCAGCACATCGCTTTAGGCGTGATCTGAGAAGGGCTTCCTGCATAACTGCTTATGTTTATCCTAAATGCAAGAATCATCATTGAATGAAAAATCATTAATTCAACAAAAAATAAAAATTTCAGTCGTAGTGAAATCACAGAGAGTTTGGCTGCTGAATTTAGTGGAGTCAGCATCACCCATGAGTTTCAGTTGCATTTTCACACTATTCGAATGTCATTGTAGATGGTGGAATTAGACAAAGAGGACTAAAATCATTCCCACCTAGCCAGAGGGGTCAGAGAGGAAAGGTACTTCAGCCCCATCCATCAGAGGAGAGATATATACTTCAAACTGCCTCTTTTGTAGTGGGTTAGACTACTTAAAGCTTTTTCAAATCCTCTTGAACACGTCCTGTCTTAGATTCATAGAATCACAGAATGGGTGAGGTTGGAATAGACCTCTGGCGGTCATCTGGTCCAAAGAGCCTGCTCAAGCAGGGCCACCCAGAGCCAGTTCTATTCATCCTCTACTGGATTAACCAGTATTCAAGCAAGATAATGACCTTCCTTGATTTGAGGGAAAAAAATCCTGAACGACTCTAGTATGCAGAGCTGATCTAGTGCCTTTTATTCTGCCCACTCCCCCTTCTAACTTTCTGGTTTCATTTGACTTCTTTCAGATGTTATTCCTTCCTCTTCCACTACCACAACAGACCCACAGCTTCTGTTTCTGGCACTCAGATCTGTACCAAAAAAACCAGAATATCAGTACAGTGGCAATGGCAGTCAAAGTCCTACTTTGCCCAGCTTTAGCTTCAGCTCTGCAGCTGTTCTCCAGTATCACTTTAACTTTGTCCATTTCAAGTTGCCATGACGTGTATGAGCTCTGAAAATTCATTATAAGAGTGGAAAAGTGCAATACCTATTTTCTTGCTTCTTCACCATGAACTACTATCAGTTTAGGCAGAGAAGTAAAAATAGAAACAATTATGGGGAAGGGATGTCATGTGGAAGTAGGTTGATATTCTATATCCTGGTGAAATGATAGCACCAAGGGTGTCCCCACTTTCTCCTTCTATTAAAAGACATGGCCTCTCACAAACATTGTTCGGATAGCTTGATAATTGCCAGTATCAAATGAAAAACAAACTGCCATTGATAGCAGTTATGATCCTGTTCCTGCTAACGACAGAGAATACTGTCAGGATCAGACCTAAAAGAAACAGTAACACAAAGATCGTATGTCTGATTTCAGTCACATAGAAGGATTATTGATTTATCCAGGGGTTACTGAAATGAAGATCTGGCTCATGGTTCAGGTGAGGATGGGAGGAAAGTGATTACTGCTTTATTACAGGCCTTCCCTGTAGATATGGGGTGTGGAAATAATCAGGGCTGATCTTACAGGGAGTGCAGCAGATGCACAGCATCTGGTCTCTGGTCTCCAAGGCTACATCTATACTAGTAAACTAAACAGGCTTAGGACATGTTTAAGCACTGCTCCATGAGATCCATACTGTTTAACCCTTACCACCGTCTCTGGAGTTTGGCCCTTGCCAAGCAGCACTGCCTGAGTGCGCAGGTCAGTGGCTGCTCCCCAGAGACGATCCCACCTTGTCCTGGGGGAGAAGAGAGTGAGCCATGAGCAGTATGAGCTGAGCTGTGCAGGGCCTCGAAGTCAGAGGGTGGGCCACCATTCGTCCTATTTATTTGCGCAGACATAGAATCATAGAATCTTTATGGTTGGAAAGGACCTTTGAGATCATCAACTCCAACCATACACACAAAAAAATTCCCTATAATCTCTGTCACTAGAGCATGCCCTGAAGTGCCACATCTAGATGTTTCTTAAGTACCTCCAGGGATGGTGACTCCACCACCTCCCTGGGCAGGCTGTTCCAGTGCCTGACCACTCTTTCAGTAAAGTAATTCTTCCTAATATCTAATCTAAACCTCCCCTGCCACAGCTTCAACTCCATTTCCTCTGATCCTGTCATTATTCATCTGGGAGAAGAGGCCAACACCCACCTCTCTACAACCTCCTTTCAGGTAGTTGTAGAGGGCAATGAGGTCTCCCCTCAGCCTCCTCTTCTCCAAGCTAAACATTCCCAGTTCCCTCAGCCTCTCCTCATATGACCTGGTCTCCAGACCCCTCACCAGCCTGGTAGCTCTCCTCTGGACACGCTCCAGCACTTCAATGTCCCTCTTGTACTTAGGCTGAATGACTCCCCAGGCGACTCTTTTCTGACCGTGCTTAAGGGGTCCCATCCACTGTGTCTCAGTTTCTGTTGAAATGAAATACATAACCAAAGTATTTTTTCCCAAAGAAAGTAAGCACATACTTAAATAATTTCCCATTGTCCCCTTCTGATTATGTGGATGAGGGGCCAATTTTCATCCCCGCTCTGGTCCCTATACTTAGGAGAAAACTCTTGTCTACAATTAAAGTCCTAGAGCCACAAGGCAAATGCACGCAAGTCCGGTCTTTAACCAGCTGATGCCAATTTTCCCTGCTCCAACTCCAGTACCTAAAATGGACTTGGCCACCATTTGTTCCCTGGGACACAGAACAAGGTGATGGGACAGTATGAGTTTTCCTCTGAAATGTATACCAAACCCCTGTTCTGACTTCAGTGAGCCTGACCTCATCACTGGCCTCCCGGAATCCAAAATTCTAACTCTGGGTGTGGGTTTAGCTTTTTGTTATCGTATCATAGAATTTGGCGTTGTTATATTTCACCATAGTCTCCAAGCGTCTCCCATGTAGAACAGACTAGTTAAAAAAAACCCATGTGGGTTTCCTGGATTTTTTGGCTCTTCTCCTTTTTGGGGTTAATTTAATCAAAAATTTTAAAGGGATAATTAGATTTTTACAACTTTTTTACAGAGGCAAAAATTTAAACCTATTTCCACATTGAAGAAATTTGGAAGGTACCCAAGATTTCCTTTCAAAGTAACATCATCAAATGATATTCTCGTGTATCTGAGATTTAACATTTCAGATTCTTTCCCCTGCACCTTTTATTGTTCCTATTTACAGTGCACCTGAAACACATTGTGTAATTGGCAGAGAGCCCAGATTTTCCATTTAAGAACAGTTTGATGATTTCACTTTTTCTTTCTCTCTCTCTCTCTTTTTTTTTTGAAAACAGCAGGTGCTCTACATTGTAAACAATGCCAGTCGCCATAATATTATTAGCTTTTGCATTTTTATTACATTTTTGCCTCCCTACATATTTTAAACTTCATTGCAAGGCATTTTTGGCACCAACTCAGAAAGCTTCTTATTTCGTAAGGAAGATGGATACCAGTGAACACAGTGCT
This sequence comes from Chroicocephalus ridibundus, assembly GCF_963924245.1. Classification (NCBI taxonomy): domain Eukaryota; kingdom Metazoa; phylum Chordata; class Aves; order Charadriiformes; family Laridae; genus Chroicocephalus; species Chroicocephalus ridibundus. The sequence continues at coordinate 142,530,999 of NC_086285.1, forward strand.
TTGTTGTCATTTATAATTAGAAAGCGTAAGATTTACTTAATCATTAAACCACCCAATATTTGCGGGTTTGTTTCTCATTTTCTGTGCGCTACATCCACATCTGTCCCATGCAGTACATTAATTCCCTTTTCTGTAATATGGATTTTTCAACTATTTAACCCTTCTCTTTGTATGTCATCAAAATCATCTTTTATAACATTGCTTTTCTCCTCCCTATCATCTTGCCTAAGATCCTGTAAACTGCATTTCAGATTTTTCACAGTTTGATGGGTCAATAGCCAGAACTGACATAGCCCAGTGGTTCTGCAATTACTCTTATTGTGTACTGAGAGTTTATATTCCATTGGTTATTAAAAATGTGTGCAAACAAATGGAGTTGAAGAAAAACAAATCAGAAATTCATTTTAAAAGAAATCTTGAAAAAAAATCAACGCAAGAAGGAGCAGATGAATACTCCAGAAATGCAAATAACATGAGGCAAGAATTGTCTTTATGTGCAGGTTTTTTTAATGTGTGTGTTTACATGATTTCTAGATAGAGGAGATATCACTTGAAAACAGATTTAGGCAAATGTCATGTGCAATAAATATTTATTGTTAGAATTATTTGTGGTTTCAATGAGGTCTTCATTAGCAAACAAAGGAAAAAAAATCAAGCTATTTTCATGTTTATACAGCAAGGATGTCTTTTGCTAAACTGCATTTTGAGCTACATTTTTTTTCCAGATCAATTCAATAAGTGAAAGCCCAACAGAGAACAGATGCAATATAAGAGCAATAAAGGGAAGTAAAAAAAATTAAAAATCCTTTGTTCTCCCTGCAGTACATCCGTAAATCTATTAGTGTTATTTTCCTTTCTTCTCTTTTTTGCATCCCAAGCCAGATCTCAAGTTCTCTGAAGCAATCCTTAATCAAGCTCCCCAAAGGCCTACGACTGCATGCAGCAATTTCTCCCCTGCTCTCAGCACAGATGTTTCGAGCACATTCCATTACACCTACATGCCATTACAGCTAATGGCTTATTCTGATGAAGAAAGCTACTTTCTGCTCAGTGCAGCAAAGGGGAAAATAGCCTCCTGTACAGTTCGTACACTGCAACAATGAAATGTGGGGGCAGGTGGTACAACAGAACTCTCTAATGTTAATTACATACTGTATTACCCCCAAATTTGGCTGGTCATTAATTATGCTAATTTACCTTCCTGAAAATTAGCACCATTCATGTGAACATTTGAACAGTTTTTAGCAAAATGAACTATGGCACAGCGGTTTGTAAACTTAAACCCTTTGCACCACCCAAATACGGGCTCGTGGCGGCTGCGGGACGCGGTGTGGAAGGGGGACCAGGCTGGTGGGCAAGGGACCCCACCAGGTGCGGTGGCCCTGTCACACGCTCCTCTGTGACCTTGGACAGGTTGCACCCAGCCGCTCCCTGCCTCAGTTTCTGTCTGCGCAAAATTATACCTGCCTCACACAGGCCAAATCTCCTCGTGTTTGAAGGGCAGCATTGGATTCACCAGCGCCTAAAGGACGACGACCCTTTCCGCTGCAGAACGTTACGCATCAGATTACTGGGAAAACTGGAGGTGCCAGGTGCCATCAAAATGTTTTGCTCAGGCAAAAAGTATTTGTCAGTTTTTAAAGAAAAAAAATAATTACCAGGTAAAGTCTTCCTTCAGAACAAAGGGGGAAAATGAAGTAGCTAAAAATTTCTGTGCTCTATAGTGAACCTTAATAGACTCCGTGATCTGCTAGAGAGGATGATGTCGAGGATACAAAGCTTAGAGAGCAAAAATCTCTTCTAACTCCTTGAACCTGTCCAGGCAACTCTGCAATGATTTTTTTTTTTGTATATATTTAGATTACATTAGGTCTGTACAAAGAGTGATATAGTAGCTTCAAGTGTGCCTATAGCTATAGATTGATTTTTTTTTATTTAACTGTTCATAAAAAATTAATCTCTGTCTTCTTCCAACAAAACCTAAGATTTTACCATATTGATTATGGGCCTAACAAAGTAAGGTATCAGATTTAGATTCAATTTGTTTTCCTATGAATTAAATACGTTAAATCACATTTTACTCATGTTGAAATTGATTGAGTTTCAGAGTTAAACAAAATATCTTCTCTACGTTGTGAACTGTCTCCATTTCTTCCTCAAGGCTGCTGTTTTCTTCTATCCATCTCCAAGAAGCCATCATCATATTAACATAGATGACAATCTGGCAAGGAGGTGCTGATCAAAGATAAATTTCACACTCGCACTTCGCATTTTCTAATTACACCATCTGTGTCAGACTCTTTCGTGGCAGTTCTGCCCAATCTGTCAAATGCTGCATGCCTATGGGAATGCAGAGGAGCTGAGAAAATCGCCTCCATTTCCCCCACCAGCCGATCCATCACCCCAATCGGAGCTGGGTGGATATATTAGTCTAATTGGTACTGGAATGAAGGTTCCAGACTGCATATAAGATGAGGTGTTTGGGGGATGCAAGACATGAGATTTACAATTTGAATCGTATTACAAGGCTTGCCCCAGCTTGTTTCATAGCAAGCTGAGAGCAAGCCATGCATGCAATATCAGCATGTGGAGGGGGAAAAAAAGAAAGGAAGAAAGAAATGAGGAATATTTAAAAACAAATCATGAATGAGAAGGTGTCTCCTTTCATTACTCTTGGCTTCTTCCAGACGTACTAAATGTAAATGATTACCAATAAGTTCAGATGAAATGAATTTATCCTTGTATTAGAATGTAAGAAAAATAAACATAAAGCATTATATACCCTGACCTACCAGAGATGGCTAGATGTATTCTAACCAAGTCCTGATCTATTAAATCCAGCAGCTCTATCAAAATAAGGATGGTCCTTTCACACTAAAAGTGTACTACTTCCTATTCATGATGCATGAGATTAAGTCACAGAAGGTGAAAAGTTGCAGCTTTTCTAGCAAGGCTGACATTTAAAATTATCTACTTTATGGGTCAACTTTTTTCAGGGAAATTAATCTCGGCTTTGTACCTGCGTGTAAAAAATTGCAAACTCCTATTGCTGGGTACGATCAAATCTGCTGTAGTATCTCGGTGTCCCTGTGCAATCACATTTAAAAGAGAAAATTAGTTGCACTCCTGATGCACGAAGAGCGGTGTGCCTCTTTCCTCTGGGGTCTGCAAGCCCAAAAAACGAGTGCAAAAAATGGTGTGACAGAAGGGAATCTGGTTGTGCGGTAATGCAGGCTACACGCAAAAATTGTGAACCACATCTGGGACACATGTTTTTTCATGACTTCTTAGTACATTTGTACACACACTATTGATTTGAAACTTCACACTTCTTTTTTCTAGACAAAACACACACCTTGGAGACATACTCAAGTTCATCTCACGCATCTGTGATGGAGTCTGGGTTCGAACTCAGGTTCCCACCCTTTTTATTTTATGCTATTATATTTAAAATGAGAGACAGGAAAAAAATCATGGATCAATTAAAGAACTCTTTATTTCAAATCTGAATTTCTGTAGGACATAAGGATTATGTCCTACATAGGATAAGGACGGGATTCAAGCACATTGTTTTGTGTTCCTACCTTTGGTTTATTTAGCACGGAGCCAAAGGCGTCCCTGGTGCAAGAATGTTGTTGGTCTGCAGCCTCCACAAAGTAACGCTACCAGAGTACGATACTTTTAACACCCTTTTCTGCATTCAGAGTGAGATGAGGAAAGAGCTGTTCAAATATTCATAAAGGACAGAAGACAAATATTTGGCAACTCCCAGCACTTCAGTGCTAAATCATTTAGTAAACACAGGCTAACGGCATTAACACAAGATCAGACAAAACTGCCCAGCACCACTCAGGGCTAGGTCAGCTGAAAGTAACCTTAATGCTGTAAATCAAGCTTTTACTGCCGCATATTTGACTGAACTTGTGTCTTTGCTTGAACTTTTGAATTTTTCCCTTTCAAAGAAACGTATAAGACAGCCTCAAGGTGGAATATGCCAGAATGACTCCACTTCAGAGGCACAATCAATGAACAGCAATTATCTCAGATATATTTGAGCTTTTTATAGACAAAGACCTTTGTCTGGGTGGGTGCTGCGTAACATAATGTGTCTGTATAGGCTACTTCTCTTTCCCCTGTGCATTTTAATTACACTGGCAATTTTTTTTTTTCTTCCCCAAATAGCTATGAACAGAATTTCAATTACACTTATTCATGAGTGTGCAATGCTCATCCCTGCTTCTGCGAGCCTTGCGTATGGGCTTTGAGGAGGAGGCTGGGAGCCACTGAGAGGCAGGCTGGTGTCTGCTGGGGACGGCCCAGGGACCCGCTGCTGCCCTTGAATTAGGGACGGGGCCGCAGCCTCCGTAGACGCACTTTGCAAAGGGTTCACAGACGGTCGAGGCACACGGCCGCGTGATGATGTGTTACACACTGCAAGGTCCTTTCCACGCAGGTCTCCACGGGTGCAGAGCAGGTTGGGCTTCACTGGGTGCCCACCCTGGGGCCTCAGACATGGGCGCCGGTGGGAGGGTGACTGCTGTTCCGAGGCACAGCCATTCTCTGCAGGTCATTTAGCATACAAGGAGAGCAATTCACTGAGCTTTTAGAAGGTCAAGAGTCGTCGAAGATTCCCCCAACAAGCTTCTTGGTCCTATTACGTGAAAAGCAAAGGACTGTGTAGTAGTAGTTGGAAAAACTAAGTGGATACTTGTATGATGGCCAGAATTCAACCACTATTGCCCTGCACTGCAGTAACCCTATTCCTCCACGTATTCTCCAGAGCTCCCTGCACAACCCAGGATGCCCTAATATTGCCCTGTTTTTCCCCAGGACTGAACCCAAGCCACATGCTGTCACCTGTCCCCAGCACTAAGCACACAGGCGTGTGGCCAGGTAGAAGATGTATGGGCTGGGCTCGCTCTGCAGCCTTTCCTCTCTGCAGGGCTCCTGTCCAAGTCTCACTTCTGAAACCACTGAGTTTCAGAAAATACGTGAGGGTTTCCTACTTTTGAGAAAGACATTGCTGTCTTGGGTTACACTTGGCCGACGAGTCCAAGAATTATTGGTGATGGGCAGGCAGACAAAGGCAGTGCGGTTGTGAAATGATGGGGGAAAAGCACCTACAGACAGAGAAAATCAGATAAACCTCTTGCTGGAGAACTGCACGACAGTATTGACATGGTGACAGTACATCAGAGAAATTGGTAAGAATATAACCATCGTAAACAGCACCAGTTAAACACCGCAGGGTGAAGCTGCGCCAGTGCGCATACATAAGGAGCAACTGTTTGTGAAGTGGGAAAAACTGTAATCGTCTCTCGTATGAGAGATATCTCTGCAGCCAAGGACATATTGACATGCCTGGAAAATCCCCCTTTTTTTTTCCGCAAGGAAGCCCAGGCACAAACTGTCTGCAGTGGGAACGCCAATGAACCTTCAGGCAAGTCTTTCAAAACTAAACAAACACAAAAGAAGAGATTTGCTTGGCTGGTCTTTGTGCCGTTGCAAAGCCTGTACCTGTTTGTTTAAAACAAAATCTGGAGGGAAGACCCTGGTGTCATCAGAGTGCTGATGCCCCATCACTGACACCCTTCTCCAAAGCCACATGATGGTGGTATATGGGAGGTATCCTGATTTTCTGAAAATACATGATGTTCTTCTCCAGAGAAGGGAAAGCAGATTTATTCCTTCTGTGAACTTGGAATGATTTGCTCACACAAGTGACAGAAAAAGCCATTTCTACTCTTTTCTCTTGCTACCCAGGCTGAAGGCTCAGACCGTTGTGCATTTTCTAAAGGATTGCTATTGGTCCTCATCCCTCCCACCTGCATATGCCCAGTGTAGTCCATGGCTTTGCACAGGTGTCATTAAGGACCTTCTCTGGAGACAACGGGGCTGTGCAGGTTTAAATGAGGCAACTGAGCTTAAGAAACCTTTGTTGCAGGTGATGGTGATGGGTAAGAAGAAACAAGGACTTGCAATTAGAGAAATCACTCTACGTTTGTAAACCAAACACATATGATATGAAAATCACTGGTGCAAGAGACTTGGATCTGTGCTGTGCTGCTCTTGCAGGCTCCTTTCAGAGCAGGGCTGCGCTTTCAGCAGAGACAGACAGTTTTTTAGAGCTCATACGGCTGCAGCCAGTAAGTGTATGCATCATTGTGGTTGAATAAATAAATATCCACTAAAGGAACTTGGTTCAGAAGAGTAAAATAATTAAGAAACATGGAAAACATTACTGCCCGTATTCAATTAACAGCTGAAGTATTGTTAGAAAGATGGATCAATCTGGAATGATCTGACTAAAAGCAACAGTTTAGATAACTTGTCTGATAATGGCATGTGCATATCCCATAAATGCCCAGCAATCCTATATCATTAAGCCTTCAAGGACAAGCTTGATTGATGGCAATGTACCTGCAGGAAGCAGCTCAGATGGAAAAACTCCAATGTGTGCCAGTAAAGTAATTACCTGGGATGGTGGCTATGCCATGTGGTCAGATAGGAATGGGGCAGATATTGCAGTAGTCTGAACACTGGTTCCCTCTGCCGAGAGGCAGCTCCATGCACTGGCAACCGAGGTCGAGGAGGTTCTTTGCTTGCTCCTTTTCTTTACATATTCCACTGAGTCTTCAAGGTCACTGTCTCTGTCCCATTTCAGTACATCTGAACTACTTTTATATGGCAAAGGATTACTGTGTCCATCTACAGTGACTTCACGCTTTGTGTATCGCAGTATAAACTGTTCCATAGATAAGTAAATTCAAGATGCACCAGAAATTTGAAAGCAAAGCGATGCCATCTCCCATATGCAGAAACACACAAGTTGTTTAACAGTTAACATTCACCAGCAATGAATCTATCCTCCTTATTTATTTTTTTTTAAATCTCTGTCTCCTGTTACCATTCAGCGCAAGGACTAAAAATAAGTATGTCACAATCATGCAACCCAATCCAAGTAATCAAGCACTCCTATTTCAGCAATGCTCTTTATGTATAAATATTTCAAGAATAAAGATTATTTTTGAGCTCTGGAGTGCTGAAATACGATATTTACACTTACAAAAGTAATACTTGGGACAAGAATTCAGTGAATCATCCTCCTCAGCTTCCCAACAAATGGAGGCTGTACTTTCTTTGCCCTCATTAGAAGAACTTGGTATATGGGAGTAAGTGTACAGCAAAATGAAAGACCAACAAATCTTCTTTGTCTTGGTGGTGTCCCATTCCAAAGCACACAAGCTAAGCATCCCTCACCAACAATTAGTTCAGCTCAGTTTAGTTTCCAGTTAAGTATACAAAAGCAGGGAAACGAAGTACAAAGACTTACACAAGACTTATACAGAACTTCTGTGAGATCAGGGCTTTTCCTTTCAATCTTGCATCTGTCCCTTGACTCAGCAGAGTACTCCTTGATCAGTCCTAGGGGTAGGTCAGAATTATGCTCCAAGTCCGAGAAAGGGTTTGGAAATCCAGGGAGGCTCATCTAGAGGCTCCCAGTACAACTGAGACAAAGAAAGAAGACTCTTCTTTTATGGACTTTTGGCAGCGGGAACCCCTCTTTCAGAGGCTTAGAAGTTTATCTTAAGTTAGTCTGACCTTCAAGGCAAAAGCCGTTTTTTTTCCTATTGTGTGCCTCCCTTTACACGCAGAACTTAAAGTGAAATGAAAGGTCCTGCTCTTGATCTAAACCATTTTACTCATTTCTAATTTGATTACCTCTTGATCTTTTCAAACCTGATGTTTTCATTTCAGTCAGTGACAAAAATCCTCTCCCACTGTTTTCACTGGGAGTGGGATCTGTCCCAAGGAAGACGCTTGTACTTTGTGAACTGCCTACACGTCTTTTAAACAAACTGTGATGGAAAGCAAAAGCTGACCACATTCAATATGTTGATTTTGTGTCTTGGACCCATATCTAAGAAAACAGATTTAGCACACAGATTGAACAAACAAGTTAAGAACCAGTGATTATTATTGTTATTATTTACAGTATATGGAATATGCTGATGTGAATATTTTGCTTCAGAAGATTATTTTGCAGAGAGATGCATTCATGTATTCCTCAGCTATGTTCTTAGTTATGCCAAAACTAAAAATTAGCAAAACAATTCTAAGCTTGCTTAAGCAAATTTAGGCAACTGTGACAATTCTGTCCTGAGCCATCTGATATTCTACAACATTTACAGGGCACAACTAACATCAAGAATCTGCCACCCAAGGCTGACAAGAAAAGCTAAGGCTCCACCGTGGACCTCGCTGGTCCATGCAACTCCTATGTGTGGCAACTTGACCAGAAGTCTGGAATTTCACAAATCACTTAATGAAGAGAAAGAGGGACATTTACCTTTTGCTTTTTAGGAATGACTTTCACACGCGGAGAGACAAAATTGAAAGAGGAAGGTGTCATGTGCAGAATTAATTGTGAACGTGGAAGAGATGGTGAATGGGGCATAATATTTTGTGTCAGATTTGCGAAACTCAGTGCTCCAAGATAATTAAACAATATAGCATACAGAAAAGAAGTATAGATGAAGTTCTGCCTCCTTTAAAAGCTATAGCAAAATGCCCATTGTGTTTATGGGACAGGACTGAACCCAGTATCCAAATCCACAGATACCTCATATAAGACCCTCTGTAAAAGTAGTTTTGATTTCCATCATACTGCCCACTTTAGAAAAACACTGATCATTGTCTGAATGAACATATAAAGTGAAGCCCACAATAGGTACAACCTGAGGTGCATCAGGTTATTTTGTGTTAGTCAGATCAGTGCCTACAAATATTAATAGCAGTAGCTATTTAGTGATGCCAGGAAAAGTAAGTAATGAGAAAATTTTCCCATATCTGTTTCAAAGTTTTCATCTAGCAGTGTTTGTCATCCTACTTCTTCACCTTTCATCTTCAGTGGCAAAATGAAGTGTGGAAAAGAAAAGGCAGAATGTACTGCTCTGAAAGGTACAGTATAAATATGAGTTTACAATGTTTTATTTTTCCTTTTTCTTCACCATCTGTATTTCTCAGATTCCCCTTGATTGGCGTGCCTTTTCTAAAGAAATTATGCTGCTACTATTTATTGTTCCTTGAAGTGTGAAAAAAGATCATTCCAACCACAGAACCCATAAATTAATACTGTACAGAAAAAGGCTGAAGTTTAATGTGAACTTCTATGCACTTTTTTTTTTTTAAACATTTTAAGGCACCACAAATGCTAAGAAAATATGGAAACATGGAAAGGGTGATGGTATCTTTTTTCTGTGTCTGAAGGGAAATTATACACCTATGTTTGATAGTCCACTGGTAACATTTTTGATGCTGACATTTGGCTCTTCACTCCTGTGAGTTGTTTACGTTTTCCATATTGAAGATCCTTAATCCTTCAAGCCAAGGATTCAAGATAACATCGAATTAAAAGTAACACAGTATTTCATAATGGAAAAGAACACGCAAGGAAGCAGTTGTAATATTTGAAGGAGAAGAGCCATCTGTTTAAAGCCTCGACACTGATAACACAGGGACAAACAAATGCAGTGGAACAGTTCACATGAGCAGTTACTTACGTGCTTAAAAGTTTTTGGGATGGGCCTGGAGAAGGTGACTGGATTTCACTGCACTAAAATCAGCAGAAATCATAAAATATTCCAGCAGTGATGTCAAGACAATGATCATAACACTGAAAGTGTTTGCCATGTTATTCTCATTATTTTTCCTTGTGACAGATTTTATTAAGGCTATTTATTGTTAACACATGGGTTCGTGGGTTATTAATATTGCACATAGATATATATGATTCCTGTGTTATTGCCCAACAGAACTGAGATTTCAGTGGAAAGACAGACTTGGAATTTTAAATATTGAATTCCAGATGTCTTCTCAGTAGACCTTTACTACACAAAGATGCATTATGCATTTACAGTTTACTACCTGGAGAGAAAAGAATTAATATAGGGGTTGCACATGTCCAGCTTCTATGTCAGGCTCAGATGAGGAAATCAGTTCATACCACAGCTGGTCCAAAATCTATCACACTTTTACATTTTTGGCAGGATGTCACCTTAGGCACTGTAAATGGTGTATGTGTGCTATATAATTATATTGTCCATGGATTTATGCACCTGTGTTGCATATTTCATTACATTTTCTTGGCCTGCTTATTAGGACTACATTTTACATGTCTAATAATACAATTCAAATTCTACCAAATATGAAACACTGACTTTCAAGCAGAGCTAAATGAAGCTTAAGTAATTTAACATGAACCAATGGAAGACAAAAGAATTACTTCACTCATAGCAAGGTCACGAGGTTCCTCTTGCTGCTCTTCCACCCACATTTCCTTTCTTTCTGCTCGTAAAAAAAATTTGAGCTGGAGAGATGCAATTTTAATCCATTTATTTACTGACAATACAACCGAAAGCTTGTTCCTTTTTTTTTTTGGAAAGAAAGCCTTAATGGGACGTTTACAGGAAATCACAATGGGCTTGGAATCTTTTGCAGAATCAAATCAGACTTCATACAACAAATATCATGTGTATCTTGTTGTTTCTAAACATCAATTGGCCGTATAAAAGTGTAATAGAAAAATTAAAAATTTGTGATTACAATGACACAGAGCGCGTGCCAACAACTCTGTGGATGGCTTTTTATCTCATTCCCTTAGTGAAAACAGTTAACTAGGCACTGGTGAGATATTCTGTAACTGCGCAACAAAAAGCTGGCACAACTGCCAAGTGTGGCATGCCAGATGTGTGAATACATTCTGGAGAGCAGTATCAGCAGCTCCAACAGAAAGCCATAGCCATTAATCTAGAGACCTCTGGGAGTTCAGGATCGTGCTGTAAAACCTAGACCCTGCCAAGACTGCATCAGATAAAGCCATCAATGCATTGTAAAAAAGACACAAAACCTATTTCATGGGCTGCACTGATCAAGCAATTACAATCATTGACTACATTAAGCAAAGAAACAGCGGGGTGCCCTATAAAATTGACTGCCAACTTGAATAATCAATAGACTCCATGTAGAGTAAATTAAATAACTGAAAAACTATTTGGAAAAGCTGAAGTTAAAAAGCCAATCTGTAATCCCTCATCCATGGAAAAACAATCCTGCATCCAAAAGATTCTTTAGCTTGCTTTCATTCTTGTCACTGGGAAATACAGTAACAGTAAACTAAGACGTTCTTTAACTATCTCATTTACTAGTTAATAATTGTTCATTTAACCCGGGCATTCATAATCAATGCATGCATTAGTATCATACCTCCCAATCTGCCAGGCTTCAAACATGGGCCTAAATTGCAGGGCTAATACTCAGAACAAGGGAACCCAGAGAAATTGTATGTACTCTGGGAGACTTAAAATGATACAGAATGCTTTCCCTAATACAAGGCATATTCAATTTGGCCTGACTCTCCTGATTATTTCCAACATAAACCATTTATAGCAATAGCCATAATTTTGCAATTGATAGTAGAGTGGGTTGGAAATGTTACAACAGAGCTTTTTTTTTTTTCAACAAAAGGTGCTGATTCATCAGAAACAAAGGTTATGGAAACAGAATGGCATTGGCTAAATGTTTTTTTTTTTTAAGTCCAATGCAGTAGGGTGGTTGACAGAGAGCTTCCCTCTCTCTCCCCCCCGCAAACAGGTGCAGGTGGAGATAATGTGCCCCCTCCCCCATCGTTGCCCATCAAGGCAGCGTCTGGAATACGTGCCTGTCTTACAGCACTCCTCCAGAAGAGAAACCTGAACACAAGTGCTGAGCAAGGTCCATCGCCCTGGATTTTCTCACTTTGGGACCTCGGGTGCTTTTCTGAGAAATATTAACAGCTTTTAGGTTTTTAATATAAAGAAGCCTAACCTTTTCTGTTCTGTTCTGTTCTGTTTTGTTTTGTTTTGTTTTTCCAAAATGTCTCAAAAATTTGGAGGAGCGGCTGTATAGGAGCAGACTGTAGTGATGCCGTGGAGCAATCTGTGTGGATCAGCAGTCCACCTGCAAATTGCTAGAGCTGGATAGGAGCTGTCTTTCACTGATTGCATTGCACTATGTCAACGGGGCTCCTCCAGACACCGTTTTGGACAGGGACCATCGACTGCAGGACCGTGAGCGCTTCTTTCAAGGCTGATACTTTCACTGTAGCGTTAGGACAGCTAGGACCACATTGCAAAAGCATATCCATATTATTGTGTCCTAACAGGTATTGTTCATGTTGTTAGAACTTCCAGGGCACATATGTCATAGTTCTTTGCTTGCAGTAAGACGAGCCAGCTATTGGCACCGGAAGGCTATCAGTGTCTAAGAGCGCTCATCATGACTTTGTGCCTCATTACCGAGTGGAATACCAACCTGTTCAAAAGCAGAATGTCAGATTTTAACTCCTGTCCGAACTGGCCTGAGTACCATTTCACATCATTGCCACAGGTTTGTGCGTCTTACCTGTATTTGGTTCAACACTTGGCAGGAAACATGCTGTAGCAAAAACATACCCCAAAAGAACAGTTCAACAGTATGAGATTGCTCCATATGTCAAGAAGGGAGGGACACCTGTAAAAACCTCAGTCAATGGCAAATATTCTGATTTTATATTCAAGAGAAAATGACTTCTTTTTAATGCCTGTAGTAAAAATAATAAATGTCCCTTTGGAAAAAAAATGGCACTTTTTGATGCCTATGCAAATTTTCTCAGTTTTCATTCTCTTGTTTTGAAAGAGAAGTCCCTTTTTGCAGTGAAAATATATTCTTTCTTGAAAAAAAAAGCCTTCTGTTTTCATTCTAACAAACTAGGAAATATCAGAGGCAAAGCTGCAACATATTTTGCTTTTCAGAGAATCTGGAGAAATGTGATTTAGCAGTTTTTCCAGTGGTGCAAATATTTTTTACTCACCTCACACTAACATGAGTTTTTTTGTGTGGATAAATTAACACGTAAGCAAGGGTGTTAGGCTCTGTACCTACGGTAATAGCATGAGTTGGGTTCTTCACTGACAAATGTTTTCTTATTTTTTTAGCTGAAACATAATGTAGAATTTTGGATTCATTCACTCTGGTCTGCAGATTAAAGGAAAACGGATGAAGAACTGAAATTAACTCCTCACAAGACACAGCTTTCCCATTTGGTTGAAAAGGTACTTCTGGAATATATTCAGTAGATATTCAGAATAAATCTTGGAGTGGTCATCATGGCTAAAAAGGATTTTATAAATTAAGGCATCTGGGAAATCTGCAGGACATTAATTCATTGTTTTTTTGGGAAGTTTTGTACAAGCAATTTTCTTTCTTGGTACACAATAAATAAGTTGTCAATAAACAGTCTGGGATAACAGTACTCTCTTTCTCACCTGTTTAAAAAAATGGGGACAAACCCTCTGAAAACATGCATTAAAAGCAAACTCAGAGCAACTGCATATCAAAGAAAGAGAAATATGATGAACTAAAAGTGATTATGTGTCACAATAAAATTTTCCAACTTGTCTGCTGATTAGATGGTAATGCTGCCCATAAAAGCGAGGGCGGGGGGGGAAGCACTGCAGAGAACCTGATAAAACATCCTACTGAAACCTATTGTATTTACTTCTTATTAGATTCTGAACTCAAATAGATCTTGATTGTTGAGAGCTTGGGTATTTAAAAGCCTTAAGATCATCAATTACATTACTCATAATTTCCACATCTGCCTGTTCCCCAGCAATTCAGAAAGAGAGAGATGGCTGTTATAAGAGTCTTTCTGCAACTTGATTACTATGAGTCTCTGTTACAATATGCACTTGAAATGCCTTTAAGGATTTGAACTTAACTGTAATTTGCAGCTTTATGGAACTCCTACGTGGATCGCTTTTTGGTGATAGTGAAAATCAAATGAGTGGAGATGGTCCAAATTACCTGGAAGAAAAGCAGGTTCTCATCCACTCAAAGGAATCCCTACAAGCCTGCCAAAAGCACAATAAATGCACTCTTCTTTCCTGCGTCATCTGGAAAGTGAATATCTATTTCAAATTAAACAGAAACCCTGATTAGTTCGGTTATTATGAAGGTGAACAGCAAGAAGACTATGTTTGCAGAGGGCATTTTCAGGCTGCAGGGAATATTTCTTCCCTATTGTGTCACTCTTTTCAAAATGAATACTTTCTTAACAAAATCCTTTCTTTTTTTCAGAGCACTGACATCCTGATCCTATTTCCCATTAAAGTCAACGGAGGACTACCCATTATCTCATACGGGGGTTGGATCACAGTAATGGAGCGTACTTTTCTCACTCACAAGCGTCCGTACCCATGCTGCTTGAAGACAGTACAAGGTGTTCTTACACTGACGTCAGCCTAACTCTAGTAACAGAAATATGCTCTTCAGTAACTACACTGGCTGCTCCTTCGGTATTTTTTAAGTGCTGCCTTTATTTGAATTCGGTCTTGTAAAGAGTGAGATTTCAAAGAAAATGGAGACACTTAACAAGTTGCAGTGTAGGATGGAGGCCTGTGTGAAAAGCCCCACTGAAATCAATGAGATTATCTATAAGGTAATATTAAATGCAAGTATTGGACGTCAGAATTTATGTATGTATCATGTACTGTGTTGTAGAAAGAGCCTGGCATGTGCAAAAGGGATGAACCAAATAAAGCACGGTCATAGAAATACTGTGGAGGCACTCTTAGAGGTTGCAGAGAAATAAATACATAAATAAAAGCATTTCCAGAAACTACTCTTGCAGAGGACCAGTGTAGAATATGCATCTTCCTTAGTTGCCGGTGTTTCAGCATAAATTCTTCTAGGTGGTCTGTTTCTCCTTAGGTTGAAATATCTCGGTATTTCTCATGGAGAGAAAAATGCTCTCACTGCCGTTTCACTGAATGTCACTTTTGTGAAGTCCATAGAACTTTAGTAAATATAATTTTTTTGCCATTTACCTTAATTGATTATGGAAATTGCATCCTTTACCAACACCTGACGTGATGTTCAGGAGAGAGAGGAATCTTGTTTTAAAGTTCCCTTCCCTGTATCTGTCTTTCATTAAAAAGACCCCTGAGAAGTTCCATACAAAAGGCTAAATGTCAGAGTTAAGCCTCCAAACATCATGCAACTTGGAAGTTGAAATGGGTTTTCCAAGGAAGAAAGAATGAAAGAAAGCTAAAGGGAAGGAAGGGTGAAGAAAAGCACAGGTACGATAAAGGAAGTGATAAAGTCATGAAGACAGGGTATAAAGGTGGTGGAAGGGCTGTAGGAGGAGGAAGATGACAAGGAAACGCACACATTGCTAAAGTAATAGAAGATATGTCCAGGAAGAATAGCAGTGTTTAAGAAACATTATCACTATCCCATGATAATGGCAAGCAAGAATTCTGGGGCAAAAAGAAAGATTACTCTCAGCTTCTATTTTGAATTACTGTTCAAAAACCTACTTTGCAAAATCCTGCAAACCAGTATGTTGGTGGCATGAAGACTTAGGACTGTTTCATCCGAGGCATCTTCAGGAATTGTAAAACAGGGAGACGTTGATTCCATCTAGGGTGTAGGACAGATTCTGTTTTCACCTCATTGCACTAGACACATTTATGATTTACGCTGGTGAATATGAAAGGAGAGGGACGGTTTCTTCCTGGGGAAACGTGACAGCTCAAACAGAATGCAGCACTGCTCACCCCACCCTACAGCGGAGAAAGACTTTGTGGTGCTTACTTTCTCCAGAAGACTTCCTTGGCAATCCAAAGAACTCTCACCCCAGAATATGCTTTGGTTTTAATAATTTAGGGTCTAATTATACTTCCTTATACTTGTACAGGAAGACTGAGCCCCCCAATTTCATACCATAGGAAAAGACAGTATTTTTTATCTTTAAATGTCATCATTGCTATTGTTTTTTTGGGTGTCTATGTGACTGTGGTGAGTGTAACAAGATTTCTGCCTCTCAATGATTCCACATTGATCTGTATACACAAATGGATAAAATAGTTACCATTAAATACCAGTAAAACAACTTAGATTTTCTCAGGCAAAGTACAGCTAACGGCAAATGGTTTTACTGAATACACCACTGCTACATCACTTCTGCGGACTTTTCCAAGTACTATTTATATGTCTGTATTTATATTCTGCCTCTTCATTTGTACAGCTCTTGCTACAGATTTAAGTATCAATTTTCTGGGAACCTTAAAAGCATGGAAACATGGGTTTCCCTTCTAACAATAGACATTTTGGGAAGATGGAAAATAGCAGCACTGAATTGTTCACTGAAGCTAAACAATATTTTCTCATGTAACTTAGCACGTAAAAAAAACCCCACCATTGAATGCACCTACTAAGTAAGTATCAAATGAATAACAGTATATTGAAAAAAATACTTTGGAGTAGAGATGAAACTGCA
Organism: Chroicocephalus ridibundus; assembly: GCF_963924245.1. Taxonomy (NCBI): domain Eukaryota; kingdom Metazoa; phylum Chordata; class Aves; order Charadriiformes; family Laridae; genus Chroicocephalus; species Chroicocephalus ridibundus. The sequence goes on from NC_086285.1 coordinate 142,547,359, forward strand.
CTACACACTAATGGGGTTAGTCTTGTGTTTTATCTACATTACAAAATGAGGGAAATCTTAAAATGTTGAAAATGGAAAGAATTAATATTTTTCTTTTACAAACAAAAACTGAAATAGATGTAAGCAGACACTTAGAATGGGACTTATCTTACTTCATCTCACTCACCTAAATGTTAAGACACAAATTTAGATTAATTGTCTAGGGAGTCTTTGCACTTTACAGACAGAAAGAGATACCATCAGAAGCTGGATCACCTTATGCTCCAAACCCACCTCAGATGAATGGAATGAATCACCCTCTGGAGGTGCTTATTCTTTCCATCAACCACAGCAAATGCCCTGGACCACACACCTAATTTTCCAGTGACTGAAGTTAGGTGCAGTTCTTGCTGCACAGAAGGGACTTGCATTCCTCATTCTAGAGAAAAAACCTTTGAAATAAGCATGATCATCCCTACGTATAGTCAAGATATATTGTTTAGTTTACTCAACACAGTATAAAGGACCAACAATAAATATGGCCCAGAATCATAGAACCATAGAATGGTTCGGGGTAGAAGTGACTTTAAAGACCATCTAGTTCCACCCCCCTGCCATGGGCAGGGACACCTCCCACTAGACCAGGCTGCTCAAAGCCCCATCCAGCCTGGCCTTGAACACTTCCAGGGATGGGGCATCCACAGCTTCTCTGGGCAACCTGTTCCAGTGCCTCACCATCCTCACAGGAAAGATTTTTTTCCTAATATCTAATTTTAATCTCCTCTCTTTCTGTTTAAAACCATTATCCCTTGTTGTTTCACTACAGTCCCTGATAAAGAGTCCCTCCTCGTCTTTCGTGTAGGCCCCTTTTGAGTACTGGAAGGGGCTATAAGGTCATACAGATCCATGCAGAATTAGACATCTGAACAGCCCACTACTGTTCTAAAGATACCTCATCTGAAGTATTTGTGGGAGAACATTTTGAAGAACTAAAATATAGCAATAATTATGACATTTTAAACTTTAAGGTTTATCTTCTCACTCTAAGAGAAAACACCACATTAAAATTTTCTTTTAATGTTTGGATGTTCATATCGGTGTGTTAAAACTTAGGTTTTTTTTCTAGTGTGATTTTTGTTGTGCTCCTAAAATGTATGGAGGGTTATTTTCCTGATCTTTTTCATGAACTCGTCTATTCCCAGATTCTTTATTACTTACACCAAATGTTAATAGTTCTGTCTATTCTTGTGTGCTTCATGTCAATTTTTTGTGGTAATTCCTTCACAAGCAGGACAAAAACTTCCCAGTCTCTCAGAAATCCTTTTGGACTGCAGAGAATATGTAGATACATGCAGGCAATATGACTTCCTTAAATTAGGTCCAATTTGCATGAAAATATATCTTTTGAACTAGTATAACCATTTTCTTACAGATTCACAAATTCCTTATCACTCTTAAAACAGCATTGAGTAGTGACACCCAGACTCTGATTTCGTCCTGTGATCTCTTCTTCTCCTCACAGTCTTTCTCAAAGAAACAGCTTCCTATGACAGAGTTCACTGTCATGGAAACATTGGCCCCTTGCTTTGTTCTTAGACATATGGTGTTACATTTGATTGCTCTTACATGCTTATGTTATGCTGAAGCCAACTACAATGCTATGTCAAGAGTGTTCTTGACTCCTCTTTTCCCAGTCATTTGGCAACCTAACAGTTTCAGTAGTAAAAGGTTTATATTTGTTTCCAGGTCATAAATAAAAAATGTTAAGTATATTAGGAGTAAGGAATGGTTCCCATGAAGCTTGCCAAGCATTGATTGAATTTTGAGATGGTGGCATTTTCAAATATATATCAACAAATCAAATGTATTCAAATATATTACACTTACATATGAAGATGCTATGTCTGGCTATGAATTCCCCATACTCACAGATTATTATCTTGGACTAGGCCTGATTTATCTTAATATCTCTCAACAAAGACATTTTCTGTAAGAAGGATACTGCCTGCACTGCAGATCAACAGAGAAAGTCAAGATTGGTGACCTTTGCAAATGTTTTCCAAGATTAGCGATAACATTCCACAGAGTGGTGATGAAACAATTTAGGACATATCTCCAAAGGTATGTGCAGCAACCAAAGTAGTTCTGCACAGGCCAGCTCTGCCTGGATAGGTATGGTTGCTATTACCCTGTTGCACCAGTTGCATGGTGCCATATCCTGGGTTATCTGGTCTATTTCTCCACTGCTGTGGCTATATGACTGCTGCACTTGAATTTACTTGTCTGATGAACTTCAAAAAAGCCAACATCAGGACTGTCTTCTGCACTTATCACCAATGCCTAAAAGAGCAATCAGGCAACCTGTGAAGCTTTTCACAAAAAAAAAAAAAGAAAGAAAAAGAAAAAAAAAGAAAAAAAAAGAAAAAAAAGAAAAAAAAAGAAAAAAAAAGAAAAAAGTAATCTGTGAAGCTTTTACTGGTAATCTCCATGGTTTTAAATCCAACTGAAATGGAAGTGAGGTATAAACATCAAAGATTTCCCCTAGGGAATAGCGGCTCCTCTTGGACTGTCGGTTTGCAGAAGTAGTACCAGCAGTGTTGAGACTAAAATGCTAAACACTGTGCTCCTTCATTTGAGGCTGAAACAATGTCGGAGAGCTCTGAAAAATAGGAAGTCTAATTAGTGTGATAGACCTGAAACGGTTCTTGAGAAAGTGGCTGATACAAGTCTGGACAATAACATAAAATCACAGCTACACAAGGAAATAGAAAAGATTTCAGACAGACATGTCTGTTACTGTGTGCTGAAGATGCAAGCCTTGAAAATTCAGAATATAGCTCCTGATGTAACATCCATGGCAGACAAACTTTTGCTAATTTTATGGGTATGGGCAAATTGATTGCTCAATTAAAAATAAAAACCAGGCACATACCCTAGAAGTCAATAACCCATAGGAAAATGTGTGATACAAGGTACAAGGAACTGTCCAAATGTGTATCAAGGGAGGGCGCAAAACCGCTCCTTTGAGCTAGGCTGCCAAATAAATGGATGTCAGCATGGGCTGTTATGCAACCTATATTATATCGTATTTCCTATCTGCCATGCTGACCAAATAAATTAATCTGTCTGATGAATCTGGTCTAAATTGATACAGTGATGAGAAGAAACAGAGCCATTTAGGGATCCTGGGCGTAGTTGGCAGGATAGACTTTGGACCAATTCATATTCATGTCCAGGTAAATGCCCGAAGATGGATTAATGCAATACTGACTGTGGTCAGTGGGATAGACAGAACATAGAAGAAAGAAACAAATAACATGAGGAAAAAAAATCTGCTTTTTTCATTCACCCTCTTCAGCCTCATTTTCAACCAGTTGCAGAACAGAGTCATTATCACACTCCAAGTATGACCAGACGGCAGGTTTTAAGACTTTGATTGCTTGAGAAACTGTTCATAATACATAACTTCTGTAACGATATCAGCTCCTTGCCCTCCAAATCTCTTGAATGACAGTCCTGAGAGACGCCGAGTAAATTCCATTGACCTGAAGCACAGCGGAGGCCATGCCAAACCCCTTCAAACCTGGACCACAGCTTCTACAGTTCAGGAATGTGCTATATCCGTATATGTTTAAACATCATTGATCCTATCAGGGAAGGGCATTTTGCAAAGAAGAAGATGCCCCAACATCTGAAGCTTCGTCAAAACCCGGGAAAAAAAATAATTATATATATCCATCTTTATGCAGAGCTCGGTATTCAAATAAAATCATATTTCTGAGTAAACAACCCAGGTCTGTTATGCTAAGATGTTCAAAGCAAAGTCAAGGCACGGTACCATTCCAGTAACTATGAAATTGCCACCAATAGCTACTATTTCATAGCTGTTCCCACTGTCATAGAAATGAATATAACCGGTGGAAAGTAAGTCGATTTGCAGAAAGCCTTATGTATTATTTTGCTGAGTAAAAGAAACACCAGATCTGTTTCTTGTTTAGGAAAGTCAGCTACGCTACACGAGCACACGCCGCTCTGTCACCAGCCTTGTGGGTCACGGTTCTAGTAGGACTAAGCTACAGACCTCATAAAATCAAGTGTAAACAACTTCTTTCAGTACCATCTAAATCTTATGTTGAGATCAAGTAGCCAGATTAAGTATTCACTAAGGTCTTGTGGTCAAAATATTAATTGAAATTTCAAGGATATCGTTTTTAAAAAAGGAAGGGAATTAAACCGAGGACGAGATACTTATACAGCAACATTCAAAAGCATATCAATGTAAAGAAACATTAAAGAGGAATTTTTAATTGATAGGCACATAATCGCAGTTCTCCGAAAGAAATCAGTGCACCCAGCATGAAACATATGAGTTTTACAAACATAATTTCAATTTTTTTTATTACCTATGAGCATTAGGATATACTTCCTTGACTCTATAATAATTGCTTGCAGTTAATTACAAATGAAACAGAAGTGCTGGTAATATTAGACTTGCACCCTGCATAAAGCTAGAAATTACTGCTATTACTCTTATTTGCTGAGAATATTGGGTCATAGATGCTAATTAGCAGTTCACAGCCCCCTACAGGAAAAAACTCATTATTATGAAAATCTGTCTTGGTAGCCAAAGCCACCACTCATGTCACTGTGAACGTTTTTGTCAGAGCAATTATAAGGTATGACAAAACTTAAGATTTACTTTTGTATGAAGAAAATTCTGAAGGTTAAAAATACAACATGCTAATCTAAAAATTAATTGCCATATCAAGAAAAGTGATCCTGACCTATTTTGTCTTAGTAAAGCCTGACTGTATATTGGGTAGAATGACAGCAAATTTTTATTAAGTGTGCACACAAACACCATTTCTTTCAAAAATATAAAATGCAAGAAAAACCTCTCCAGAGCTATGTAAAAAAACAAAGTAAAATGAGACATAAGCAGCTAACGGAAATGAATGTTGCAAGGTCATACACCTAGAGCAAGGAATGCTATTTATTACTCATCAGTAATTTTAGGGGAACACTCCATTTTCCTGTAAACAAGGACCCAATTCAGGACAAAGAAAAAAAAAGTAAAGCCCTGTTTACCCAAGTTTTCTGCAGAGTTTATTTGAAAAATATGAAGCAGAAAACAGTGCTTTTGTGTGATTTATTAAACTTCCCTTTCCATAGCATATGCAACCAACTTCATATGCTTGAGGGAAAGGAGACAGTGAATAACAGAGCAGGTAATTTTAATGCCAGGCTGAATTCTGCGGTCTAAACCGCTCTCTATTACATTCCAAAAGTCATGGCAGTCTGGTGAAGTCCCCACTGACTGGAAAAGGGGAAACATAATCCCCATTTTCAAAAATGGAAAGAAGGAGGAAGCAGGGAACTATAGGCCACTCAGTCTCACCTCTGTGCCTGGTAAGATTATGGAGCAGATCCTCCTGGAGGCACTGCTGAGGCAGAAGAATAACAAAGAGGGGATTGGGTACAATCAACACGGCTTCACCAAGGGCAAATCGTGCCTGAAAAACCTGGTGGCCTTCTATGAGAAGGTCACAACATCAATAGACAAGGGGAGAGCAACTGACATCATTTACCTGGACCTGAGCAAAGCCTTTGACACTGTCCCACATGACATCCTGGTCCCCAAGCTGATAAAATATGGCTTTGATGGACTGACAATTCAGTGGATAAAGAACCGGCTTGACGTCCGCACCCAAAGAGTGGCTGTCAATGGGTCCATGTCCAGGTGGAGGCCAGTGACAAGTGGAGTCCCTCAAGGATGAGTACTGGGACCGGCCTTGTTTAACACCTTTGTCAGCGTCATGGACAGTGGCATAGAGTGCACCCTCAGCAAGTTTGCTGGCAACACCAAGCTGTGTGGGGCGTCTGACAGGCTGGAGGGAAGGGATGCCATCCAGAGGGACCTTGACAGGCTGGAGAGGTGGGCCCATGCCAACCTCATGAAGTTCAACAAGACCAAGTGCAAGGTCCTCCATCTGGGTCGGGGCAATCCCAAGCACCGATATAGGCTGGGCAGTGACTGGCTTGAGAGCAGCCCTGAAGAAAAGGACTTGGGGGTGCTGGTGGACGAGAGGCTCCACATGAGCCGTCAGTGTGCACTAGCAGCCCAGAAAGCCAATCGTATCCTGGGCTGCATCAGGAGAAGCATGGCCAGCAGGTCGAGGGAGGTGATTCTCCCCCTCTACTCCACTCTGGTGAGACCCCACCTGAAGTATTGCGTCCAGTTCTGGAAGACCCTACTACAAGAGAGATATGGACGTGCTGGAATGTGTCCAGAGAAGGGCCATGAGGATGATCAGAGGGCTGGAGCGCCTCTCCTATGAGGACAGTCTGAGAGAGTTGGGGTTGTTCAGTCTGGAGAAAAGAAGGCTCCGAGGAGACCTTATAGTGGCCTACCAGTATCTTAAGGGGGCCTACAAGAAAGCTGGTGAGGGACTTTTTAGGATGTCGAGTAATGGTAGGACTAGAGGGAATGGATTAAAACTAGAGATGGGACGATTCAGACTGGACGTTAGGAAGAAGTTTTTCACCATGAGGGTGGTGAGGCACTGGAACAGGTTGCCCAGAGAGGTGGTGGAAGCCCCATCCCTGGAAGCTTTTAAGGTCAGGCTGGACGGGGCTCTGAGCAACCTGATCTAGTGGGAGGTGTCCCTGCCCATGGCAGAGGGGTAGGAACTAGATGATCTTTAAGGTCCCTTCCAACCCTAACAATTCTATGATTCTATGAAATGCTATGTTGGGTTGAAGGAGTGGTTTAGGAGTGGTTCTAAGTCAAGTAAGGGTGAGGGGGCAGTCATCACTTCTAATTTCAGCCATGTAAAACCAGGCAGTTAGTCTAAAATGCTTTCCTGGACTCCCCATGTTGGCCAAAATGGTGGAAGTTACACCAGCCCAGAGCAACTCCTTACCAGCCTCTCTCGAATGGCTACAGAGAGCCCCTAAAACACGAGTACAGGTCAGAAGTCTAGCTTTTCATGGCATCAGGTTGGATCTCAGCTGTAAACAGCCTAAAAATACAAGTCCATCCAAAGTCAGGTATATTCAGCTGCTTATTGTTGCGTTGAATACAGCAAAATGACGAAGGAAAGGTAGGAACTTGAATGACACATAAATGCTGTTCTAAGATGGGGAGGAAGACCATATGAATTGTGCTGTGTTTTATGGAAAAACGGTTTCTCAAGATCGTACTCTACCTTGTCTACATTAGGCTGAACTTTGCTCTCAGCAGAGCTAACTGGATTTCCATCAGTGCAAAGCAGAATGGGATTTGACTACTAATGCAACCACGTTGCTCACCTACTAATGAAAATGAATTTTCCTTTCATCAGAGGGGATTACATTAGTTAGTTAAAATTAAACAGAACAAAGCATTATTTGAAGACTTCTAATAGCACTCAGAAAAAAGAAAAAAAATATTCCTGTCTTAAAACTGGGAAATGAAACCAGTCATGCAATATGCTGTTAGAAAATTTGTTATCCATGTATGCTGGCACCTTGCTAATCCCCTGAAACTCTGGTATGAAACCCAGAACTGTGAATAAAAACAACTCAATTCCATCTAACCCATACATTGCAGACCTTGTTTCAAAAATGGGAGATCTGTGTGAGCAAACAGAGAAGGGGCTTGATGCATTTAGGAATGCGTAAAACAGTATACAACGACTGCATTATAAAGAGCTATATATGTTTTTGCAGAGATTTAAGAAAATACAACTACCCTATCGTAGGTGTCTTGCCCTGGTGACCCAAATCTGCTCTGTTCCACAGGATACCCTGTTCTACCAGTGTACTTCAGCTACCACCTTCTGGACACGCACTTGACGCTATTACTTAGATAATGCAGCATGACAATGAATTAACACGATGAATTGCAAGGTGTAGTTTAGCAGGCCTCTGGGAAACAATTAAACTCTGGAGATGAGTGGATTTTTTACATTGCTGTATCATAGAGGACCAGTCCTGTAAATCTTCACCCATACAATTAGCCTTCATTCAGTTGAGTGGGAATCTTGCAAAATTAGGTCCTAAATTATTACTAGCAGTGTTTTTTTTTCTTGACAGATAAGGCCAGATGTCACTCCAGTCCAGGCAACGCAAAAACAAGGTATAGTTATAACCAGCAGCCACAACACCAAGTGCATGATGGTGTGCTGATCACGGTGCCCCAAAATGAGAAGGCCATGGAAATGTGTACATCCTGGTTAACAATGAAGCATCGTCCTGGAGCTCACCTACAGCTGACCCCACCACTTCTGCATCTTTATCATATCCTCTGTATGTTCAGCCATCTCTACGCCAAACCAAGCTTTTTCAGGAATTATTTGGGCAGTCTCAAGGTTGGGGCTGGTTGCTAACACTCAATGGAAAGTATGGTGGAAATCACCGGTGGCCCAATCCTGCTGTCCATGTAGGCATAGACTGTGCACTGTGAAGCACAGCTCTCCGCGTGCCCTCCTCTTTCACTGGGGAGGAGCATGAGTCCTGACTGATTTCAGCACACCATTCTTTATTCTTTGCGGCCAGATGATGCCCTTGGTTGGTCAGCTGAAGTGGGTGATGTTAAGGAAGTGTCTGTTTTCTCCTGCAAACTACCAGTATCACAGCTTGGTTCCAGAGACATGAAAATTTATGTTTCTACATTAAAATAGGAAAAATTATATTACTTAATATTGTATCATAACAAAGTATAATCTAACAATTCATGACATAACATTGTAATGCAGATAGAAACCAAATATTGCCCCTTTATAAATATATCCCCAAAATTCTATAATAAAATCAATACTGACGTCTATTGTTATTGCTACAATAACAATCAAGTAAGAATTATTTTCAGATCTCTGGGCTAGGCCTCCTATCTATTATTCAATGCATATCTCTGCTGAATCCTCGAAGACATTCAGCTAAGAATCAGTTCTACTCATTGTAAAGCAGAGCTATTAACACACTTCTTGCTTTCACCTGTAGATCTCTTTATAAAGATATGTACATGTCATTATCACCTTTTTATACATCCCATAGCTGAAATCAGATTACATTAGTATGCATGAGAACATTTCTCGCCTAGTGCGTGCAATATGGTTCTAATACATCGGAGACTAGAGCTGTGCTGATTTACCTCCCCCAAATTTCTTACAGATTCGTCAATATTAGAGTTCTCAACCCAAGTTAATTGATTTTCATGTAACTCATGTTAGCTAACAAATCTGTGAAGGCTCGTGTAGGCACTTCACGAATGCTTGTTGCTCCATGAATTGATGTTATATTTCTGTGCAATTGTCTCAGAGCTTCCCTTTGTTCTCAAATACACACAATGGGTCACAGTTGAGGCTATATGGATTTTTGGAGCTAAAGAATTTTAAAAGTCACCTGGAGAGAAGAAAATAAGGGGTTTGTCTTCATTGTTTCTGTGTATTTGTGTGCATGATTACAACAGATACATATGAAAGCCTTGAAAATTTTCTTAAGCCAGAACACATCCTTAGCAAATCAAGGGAGGGGTGGTTTTTTTGCCTGTTTTAAGGGGGCTTAATGTTAAGAATCCAGGTCTTGTCTACCCTGGAGGACAGCACGTTAGCTGCAGAACTAGTCAGATAGTTACATCCCAAGAGAATGACGAAATCTGAGGAACTCGGAAAACAGATGTTTTTAGCTATATTCTCTAGATTCTTTACTTTTCTTAACACCCATTTAACTCCAGTAACAAATGAACACTGATGAGAAATGATGTCTTTGTTAAAGATTCAATACCCCTTGAGAGCTCCAAATAAGCATCTGAAATTCCCCAAGAAAGTTCTTCCACAAACAAAAGGTTAATTACATTTTAGTGGGTATCTCCGGGTGAAGGCTATTTTTCTGCCATGCAATTACAATAAGACTAAATTGAAGGTTTTCAGGATTTCAGGGGTTTGATTGATGCGTTCATTAATCCACCTTTTCAAACTAAGGAAGAACCAAGTTTTAAATATTTTATTAATCATTTGCATTTTTCTTTAGGTCATTTTTCTATTGTTAGTTTGTCTGATTGACTGGTACCTGATGGGTGGATCAAGTTACCAAAGTCCATTTTTGTCCTGATTTTCTAAACAAATGAAGTTTGTTTGTTCACACAGTTGGGATGAATTTCTTCTTGCTTGTAACTTTTGAACAGTTTGGCCATTTTCAACAAAATTGGACAGAGCTGTAAGGGTTTCAAACAAGTTGTGTTGCAACAGCTTCCAGGAAATTAGGTGGCCAGGTAGGAGAGCAAGACCCTATTTATACCCCACTGCAGGAGAGGCTGCAGGATGAGCGCTCTCTTTTTCACACAGAGAATTCACAATGAGTTCACACAGGAAACACGGACAAGGCGTTGCCAAACGCAGCTCCTGATTAGACACTGGAGACTGCTCTGAGGGATGCGCACCTGTAGGAAACCACGCTCTGCTAGCTCTGACGCACGTCAACCTGTTTGTTTTGGGAAAAAAACCCAACCTACCACATTACACGAGCAATGACATTGCAGTTTATATGCTCACCAACTGACAGAGCTCAGGGTTATTGAAAATTTACTTCCCCGCAGATAACAAGAGCCATGCAGCGCCCACCTTAGACTTCCCACCCAGCAACTCTGGACGGGATAAAAGAATATCAGCTGGTGCTTGCACACAGTGTGCAGTTCCCACATTGGAACCCATGCATACGAGTGAAGTTCCCACTTGGACCTGGAAGAATGCCAACTACCACTGCCTCTGCCACAGCTGGGGGTTTAGTCTGAGGTCAGGGTCTCACGTGGGCACTCACTGTAGCCTGATGGCAGTCTTCAGGTTAACATATCGTTGTGGTGATCTGAGAGTTACCCCTCCAATCTCAGCTGCTGATTGCTCTGACATTAGTTACAAAGCAAACAGAAAGAACTCATTTACTTTCCAGGCAAGGTCCAGCTCCGGTATATTCATGCTCCTGTTGCCTGTGTCTGTAGAGAAGAGCATATCTGCCTGATTCAATCACTGAAAAGCAGTGAAACCACAGGTCCCCATTTCCCAAACATTTCTTTTTTTTCCCCTAGCAATTGCCTATGTATCTAGAAGGATGCAGGACGCTTGTGTGCAGAAAAGCCACTCAGAAGGAGGGGCGACTGCCCAGGAAAGGTGATCAGTTTGAGCAAAGGAACAGAAGAAATAAGAAGTGACGGTATTCAGGAATATTACAGCAGCATGAATTCCTTCAGGAATCAGAGCCCTGATGTTCTAGGCATGGTACAAATTCACAGGAAGAATAATCTCCATCCTCATTCATCCTCATTTAAATGCAAAAGACAATATTTAGGTAATAATCATGACAACCTCCTGTTCTGCATCAAATTATTGACTCCCTTAGTTGCGTGGCCCAGGAATGCCTGGCATTTGTCCGGAGCATCTTCAGGGCTAGACCTGGAAACCCTCAACCAGAGACATCCCAGACGGGACTCTTCTCAGATCGCTCAGGATATATTTTCTCCCATTTTCTAAGCAAGTGTCTTGGAGGAGGTCCCATGCTCGTACCAGACCCTGAACAGCTTACTAAGTCTCAGGAGGGGGAGATGCCAATAAGAATCATGCCCATTTTCCAGACCAGAGGCTCCCATAGGGAAATGCTTAAATGTGTGCTTTCAGTAATACAGGGAAAACTAACGTACACTGACGTCCTGTCCTGCATGGCAGGGACGTAGTCCAGCTGTGGTGGATCACTGTGAGGGATGAGATGTGTTTCCTAAAGAGAGCTTCTTTTTGTTGACTAAAAGCTGAGAATTGAGAGGAAGATGAGAGGGAAAAGGGGGAGAGGAGCTACTGGCTCTCCCTTTGAAGACACTAATAAGATCATGTTTGGGTGTTGCATGTTGAAATAAGAGGATTCCCTTTTTCCTTCTAAAAAGGTCATAAAAACGACACCGCTATTTACTGCAAAGCATTAACAAAGACTTTATGTCTATTATTTAACAAGTGAAAATATTAGCTATCTACCACTCTCTCAGCACTGTTACGCTTAAATTTAAATCTGTGGCTGTCCTGTATCAGCTTAAGCCCACATGCTTCACTTTCCTAAGGATCATGGAAAAAGAGAAAGGCACCAGTGTAAAACACTTTATCAGATGCTGACCTTCTGGCGGGAAGTCAGAACCATCTTGTGGGAAAATGAATAACTCCTAGCTCTCAGTCTCGTTTTTCTTGATGTGTACATAGCCTCGTCCTACCTCCATGCTCTTGCTAAGCTTTTATTTCATGCAGGACTTGCAGAGGATATCAGGCGTCCATTACATTTATTCCCTTATGTTTGTACAGATACATATATAAATATACATACATAAACCCCCAAATCTAATAATTAGTTCTCCTTATGGCAGCATGAGCACTTGTTCCAACTCAGTCTGCTGAAATCATTAAAAAAGTCTCTTTGCCAAGTGAAGCCATGTTTAGTCAAAAACTTTTCCAAATATATCTAAAACAAAACATACACAAAAAGTGCTTAAGCCTGAAGAAAATCTCCAATCGCTAAAAGACAAGAATCATCCAGAAGAAAACAAGTCTTGGATTCTATTTTATCACAATGTATCATTTTTCCCCTTGGTGTATGAAAGTCTCATCGGAGACTCGAATCAGATTTATAGGTTTCCCACAACTGTGTAAGCAAGTGAGTAGCACTAAAGCAGACTCTGTCTAGCTCAGGACAGCAATTACATTGCAACTGCAGAGGACTAGGAGCTTAGTACAAAGTCATTATCAGACACATATTACAAATTCAATATGTGTTGCAGATAAAATATGCATGATTTCTCCTTACTGTATATCATGCACCAAAATATAATGTGTTTCTGAGGCATGAATGAATTTAAAATGAAATATTTGATTGAAAAAACACACAGTTTTCCTGGTAAAGGTAAGTGGAATTTAAAATTGAAAATGTTTCACAGGCATCCATTAAAGCACACTTTGAAATATTCTTAGAATCCAGATTTCCTGCCAGGGAAATGAAGTAGAGTTAAATATCCTAAGCAGGAAGCTTGCCTGATAGACACTATTTACCACTCGAAATTTTTATGACATGAAAAGATGATACTTTGCAAGACAAACACTCACAACCTCAAGTCTGGAAGAGTGCAGACAGCATACAAAAAGCCGCCAGTGTACTATTTTTTTGCGTGGAAGAACAAGCCCGTTATAGAGAGGATAATGGGAAGTGAAAAGGACACAGTCTTGGAAAAATATGATAAATGTTTTGCGATTGTGGGGTTTTTTTTGTTTGTTTGTTTTTATTAAAATGAGACTTTTTGGAGGGCTGATCTGTTTTTGTTCTGTTTTGTACCCTAGCAGGAACCACAAGGGTCTGGGAGTGGGGAGAGCAGTCATTCCAGCCATGAGTAGGATTAGTGGATGCCCACCTCACGCTACACCTCCAGGGCAGAAATCACGCTGGAAGCTGGGCTGGACGACGGGCTGCAGGGAGCTGACGAAGCCGTGAGTGAACGCAGGGTAACGCCTCAGCTGCTGTATTTTATCCCGAGGGCTGTGCTGGCACTCAATATAAACAGATTCAAGTGCTGCAAAGGGAGATCTGTGCCTCTCATAAGATCGGAACACAAAATCTAAGCCAGTCCCAACTTACAGAGAAGTTGTCCTAGGAAACTCTTTACCCCAAAGGCAGGCACAAATACAATCTGAAAGGTGCTTCCTATGAGAGGGCCCTACAATACATCTCTGTTGTGCAGGAGAAGCATGCAGAAAAAAAAGAACCAGTAGCTACTCAGAGAAAAGTAGAAATAGGAATAATTGAAGTGGCCACAGGTGAACTGCAGAAACTAGGAATAGAAAAGCACTTTTTTCTCATATCTGCCCCTTCCAGTCTTACAGCTGTGCTCTCCCAGCCCAGAGTGCAGGTGCATTCCTGGGGGTACTGGTGAGTCTGGGTCCCCTCAGGAGCTCTTTTAGATGTGTAAGCACACAGCCACCCGCCTGCCCCTTCTGGGAGTGAACTCCTCACTGATGGAGCTGTAACTCCAGAGCACATTTGCCCTCTATGGGTTTGGGAAAGCCTTTGAGTGACGTATTTTGTGAAACGCATCACACTGCTTATCAAGACTTGTGTCTGCCTACGTAAGGAAGAATGTTGCCTAAGTGCGGAGGAAGTTAATTATGCACAGAATAATTAATAGCAATTTACTTAGTGCATCTATATACTTACTTGCAGAAATAGGAAGCGCACTTGAAGTGCTCCCGTTGGTTTGAGAGAAAGCCCGCTGTAACCAGTGCTCTTCCCTTCCTGGGCTGTCAATCCAAGGAAGCTCTGGTCAGGGGAATTTTGTCAAATTGAAAAAACATGGTCACTGGGCAGCCTCTGCCTTCATTGACTTGTAGGTGAAGATTTATGAGTCAATTGTGTTTTAATAATAAACACATAGGTTTACGTTACTTGACAGAAATCACGCGGGCTACGCATGGCAGACCCCAGCAGCGTTGGCTTGGCCTCACACTGAGAAAACATCTTCCCCGGTAAAAGAAGGAAAACCTACCGTTGTTTCTCTTACCATCTCCAGTTTAAAAGTTAACAGTTCATGTTCCTGAACACTTGTTAACCTGCTCTCCAAAACGTATTCAGGAAACCTTGACAGATTGCTGTTGTTCAGGGCCTTTGCAGGAATTATCAAACCCATTAGTATGGCCGTTATTAACATAACAATATCAGAAAGAATCTGAATTATAGCATTGGTGTGAGGCCAGGCAAAAGCATGCTCACACTTGCATAGCTCTCACAAGGGGCAGCAATCCTATCATTTTGTCATGAAGTTTGGGACACGTAGCTGAAAAAAGGCAAGATACAAATTTGAGTTAACATTTTCCGTGAGATCGGACTCCCCCCACCTTCTTCGGAAATGCATATAAAGGGAGAAGTGAATGTACTCCCATTTACAGTGTTGACTGATTGATTTTCTCTGCAGATCCACCTTAAATCCTTTTTTTTTTTTTTTTATTCCCTTAAAGCTGCACATCCCAGCTGGCATGTCCCAATCCTATAAACGTCTCAATATAATACACCATCATTGTCTGATGTATGGGCTTCCATTTGGTGCACCATGTCCAAAGAATATTTCTTCATGCTCGAATGACTCATGTATGAGGAGATTAATCTCTCTGGGGGAGAAATCGGTGTCTCTCCTATGGAAGCAAGTTGCTATGCACACATTAGCTGCTGATCTCACTCATGTTCTTAATATTCAGGGTACAGCTTCTATCTGCCATAAAAATCCTTTTGTCCTTCCCCAACTTGGTGTCATTCGCCAGCCTTGCTTGCAAAGCAAAAGGGAAAATTTAAAAATTAACCTTTAAAATAGTACAATGGAGTAAAGCATTCAATGATACTACTCATTTGTAACTTTTAAGCCTGTTTTTGCCATTCTTTCTAGGTGCCAGGTAGTCTTACTTACCCTTTTCTTTAGCCTGTAGCTCTTAGTGAGAGGATACAAGCAGCTGGCTTCGCTAAGTGAAGAGGGCATACATTTTGATTTAGATCACCTTCCCGGATTCCCAGAGACGAGGGTTAAGCCTATACCATTTTGATTGCTGGCAAGGCAATATTTAACAGGCAGCTTCTGTCTTTGAGAGAAATGAAAGCACAACACGCACGTATCACTCAATGTACATTATCACTTTCTTGTTGGCTAGGAAATAAAACTTATGTTCCAAATATTTTCATCAATATGAAAACTTCTTGTGAGCTTTCTCATTCCTCCTGTTTGTTTCAAACCCCACTTTCACATCCAGTGAGCAACAGTAGAAAGTAATAAGGACAGCAGCATTATAAGTAAATTTGCAGATACATTAATTCACACTATAAACTGCAATTTAAAAGATCAGGCAGAATGTTTCCCCAAAAAGGAGACCTTTTCTAAGCAATTACATTTAAAGTCACGGATTTAGTTTTATGCAGCTTTGTCTTTTATTGAAACCTATCAAAACCTGAGGCTGTTGCAGCCAGTGCCAGTAACCAATCTAGAGCTATTAATTAGTACACCCATGTTTTTGCCACAACAAACATTTTAATTTGTCCTCTAAACAGTGTTCATGATATTAGCCCTTTGCTCCTGTTTTATTTTTGTCTGTGTGATATACATTACACATGAGAGAGTCCTACGTCCATATGTCCACAAATTGCAGTGGACATATGGCAGCATACAGAAAAGCGGTCTTTTACATTTTGCATACAGAAGTCTTTGCAACTATTATCATGGAGGCATTACAGCATCCCTTTATGTCATGTTGCTATTTAGTCAAGTTTGTGTCATGTATTTGAACCTTCTCAGCTGGCTTGATTTATTTTAATTGTAGGCATCGGGTTAGTCTATTTGTAACAAGCGGTGTGCGGAAATTGCCCTAGTAATAATTCCTGCAACAAATGTCATTTATTTAGTTGATTATGAAGAATTGTTGGTTATGCTTGCATAAGAGAACAATAAAATGTTTTATTTTTAGACATGTATTGAACGCTATTTGTCATTAGTTCTCTATCTAATGCAGGGATATATGGGCAATGAATTTCCAAAGACAGTAGAAAAAACAGCCCACAGGAAGGATTTATGTTTCATTTTGAATTCTAGAAAGTGGTGTCATCTCATGAAAAATCTATTGAAAAAATTATGAGTTAAAAAAGCAGGTCGATTTGAAATGGCTATACTTTTCAATGCAAACCGTGGGCATTTCATGTAAACAAGGTGTGTTTTAAGAGCAGTGTAAAGCAACCAGCACTGTTTGGAATAGCATTAGTAGAGGGTGATGGGCCAAGCTCAGAAGTGGTACTTGGATGGGCGTGGGAGTTACTGGATGTACATCCACACGGGCAATGCTGCTAGGGATCCTCCTGCCTGACTCCTGTGGTCTTACTCTCAGCATTTTCCATGCTTTTTTTATAAGCAATTTTGTTCTCAAAATATTCTGAGGAAAAGCCAGTGATAAAGAAGCAAGCCAGGAGAAGAGATTGTAATTACTTTGGACACATTTTGTACTGAGATACACTCTAAGAGCAGGATTCAACTCAACTCATTCCAACTGTCTAAAAGTATGATCCGTCCACTCCAGTCCACCATGTGGGGTCTCCTTCAGGCACCTTCAGAGGTCTCATCCATTTTAAGGAATGAATTACTACTGGAGTTGTCTATGTCTCCCCAATGCCTACGGAAAGAGCATAAATAGGAGCCAGATTAGGTACCTACATGGCTAACACCATCACTTTACTTGGCTGATATTAGGCAAGAAAAACTGCACTCTCAGGTTAAAGTTTCTCCCCAGGCAACAAACATACTGCAGAAGATAATGAAGCCTCCCATTTGCAGTAAAACTTTACATGAGTCCTTTTATCTGATGTTTTAAGGACCATAGGCCATACTGTCTTTTCCATCCCATTCAAACAGGTGCTTTTCTATGGGATGTGCTGTAGGCACAGCTGGGAACAGGTTCCGTGCTGCTCCACCACGTGCTGGCTGCCAGCGGTTCCCAGAGCCTGCGCCAGCTGACAGCAGTTGGGGTTCATCATACCCCACATTGGCTCTCCCGCTCTCTGCCTGACATAAGTTACACAGAACAAAATTGAGCATGCAGAGGGATAAGGAACAGATCCATTGGGCACAAAATAACAGAAGTCAGTCAGAAAATCTGCTCCTGTCAGTCTAATCCAGCTTCTTCTGACATCATAGCAGAGATCTTACAGATGTTGGCAAGAGTGGATCCTTCTCTTGTTATTGCAATGATTACTGTCAGGTGCAAAAAGACATCTGCAGCCTTATAAATAACAGTAAAGCAATATCTAGGCTCAAACAACACCAATAATTTCTCTGCAAAGACTTATTTATACATACCCGGTTGGGGGAGAAACAGCCAAAGGGCAAACCGCTATTTCAGTTGTCCTGAGCAAATCTCAGTCGTTCTGCTGCTTCTGGTGCAGGGAGAAGGAGGAGCAGCATCACCACATACCTCCCATTACTCCCGCGCCAAGCTGGCGTGGGGGGAAAGATCTGAGAGCCTTAATAGTGCTAGGGCCCTGTGCAGACAGACAGACTGACGACAGCTGTGCGCCTCCCACATTGTGGCTACCTACTTGTAGAAGGTATAACCAATCTGGTTTCCTAAGGCTAAGCAACAGAGGTTCTGAATATCAAGGTTAAGTAATAAATACAAAGCAAAGGGAAAGTATTCCCTCAATTCTTGAATAAAACATTCCAAGAAAGTGCAGTGCTAATGGATCTGAAAAAATAAGCACAATGTAGCAATGCAGCACAATGTCTCCTCGAGTGCAAGGAACATCATGCCCACAGACTGGTTTAAGTTTTATGCAATTTCACCCCACACATTTCAGATGAGAGCAGTAACATACCCTTCGTTTCCCTGTTTCCTTGCATGCAGCAGGTACGAGGGGCTGCTCTTTTCCTTGTACTCATTAAGCACCTTCCAAGCAGATGACAAGGACAGTTGCCAGCTAAACTAAGCGTGGATTAAAACTACTTTTCCTGTGCCCAGTTACAATAGTTACCTGGCAACAAGTATTCCTTTTTTTTTTTCTTCTCTCCCCAAACCTTTAGTGTAGGCAAAAATGTGAGTACTAAATGAATTTCCAAATTAAGTGCAGAACTCCCACCAGGATTAATTTCTTGGCTGGGATGGAGAGTGCGCTCCCCTGGCTCCAGCCAGTTCCACAATGACCATACTGTCCCCAAAGGTTGTTCATTGCTTCTCCCAAACTATAGGTCTACTGTATGGGAGAAGAAAGCATGGCAGCTAGAAGGGAGAGGGACAAGTGATCAGGAACAAACCTGAAGTCCTGTCAGCTTAGAGAGCCAGTTCAATACTTATCATCTTCACCAGACTGATCCCAGCATGTAACTGTCTGTTCTCTCCCTTCTTCCTCATAGATTAGACTTGGTGGAATGTGAACTTACAGGCCCATTAAATTTGAAAAGCACACAGCTCCACTCGAGCTAACCAAATGATGGGCAGGCTCCCCACTGAGGTCGTAGTTCCATTGGGTCTGACGTGACAACACACCTAGCTAAGACTCTGTCCCAGAGTACCTGCTTGGCTTCACTAGTCAATCCTCATGCTTTAATTGAAAGAGATTTGAAGCTTGTTTGGTTTTTTAAAACCTGGCATGATTTTAGCTGCTTGCTTCTAAAATCTGAGAAACACCACGGTGCAAACCAACCACTGCCCCTCCATGCTTGCTTACTACAGCAAAAAGATTCCAAGGCTGAGGTCTGCCGAAGTCTGATGTACCACTTTCTAAAAAATAACTAAAAATGTAAAAATCTTTCCTGTAGCAGACTGAGCGCAGAATATATGCCGGAAGGATCCTTAATGCTTTGGGAGTATGGGACAAAACAGGCTGTCTTATCTGCTGTCACATTGTAAAAGTGAATTTGTGCACAGTTGTAGGTACAGACGTACAAATCTGAACAGCAACAAGCATCACACCCTTAGGTCCAAGCTTATTCCTCTTCTCCCACAAGCCGACAGCTCCTATTCCAAGTCCCAAATGCCTGGGATCAGGAGTCTGGTTTTGTTGCAGGTTCCCCTGTACAGACGAGGAGGGAGGTGGCCAAGGGAGGCTCGGGGAAGGAGGGGTAAGGGCTGACCCGTCATGGGTTGTGTGCTCAGCAGAGGGCAAGCCCCCATTCCCCGTTTACAGGTGTTTAGATGATTCTTCATGAACTCCAGCTTGGTCCAGCGAAGGATTTTCTTACCTAGGTCTGTATCCATATCCCACCCCTTTTTTAATCAATTCATTATTAAAATACCGCAGCTTCCATTTTTTATTCCCTTTTCTCTCCACTGCATAACAGCAGAACACTCCTTGTCTCAGTCTCCTATAGGAATTCCCATTTCCTTAGAATTTTGCATGTCATCTTCTGCTGTCCCCTCTTGTTTTTCCACCCACCCTCCTCAGCGAGGGTTCCCTGCTGCTACCCCCAGCTCACAGAGAGGCACTGTTGGGATGCACGGACAACCCTGCTGCACGCAGCAAGGGAGAGCAGGCTGGCATTGGGCCTCTGCAACCCAGTTCTTATCCCCACCCCGACCCCCAGACACTGCGCAACACCCTGAAGCCCAAACTCCTCCAGCCTGTCAGGCAGGGCAATGCTTTCCCCCGCTCCACAGAGGGGGAAAGGCAGCCTGCTTCACTGCCGCAGTATAATCAGAGGGCAGCGACCTCACAGCTGCGAACTATAACCTTTTAGAAAGTGTTTAATGCAGTCTTTATGGCAGCCATTATTTTTACAGTGTTTTCACTTTGAGAAAGAAAACAGAGCAAATGTTTACAACAGCTTGACTAAATAAGCTCAACAGGTGAGGTGCGGTGCTCACCTGGGCCAGCCCGGCCCACCTGGCGGCTCACAACCCTCAGTGGCTGGGAATCAAAGCAGGGGTGGAAACCGACCTTCACTCAGAAAGGAAAAAGTTTCTTCCCCTGCTTCAGTTTTTGTTTGTTTCTTTAAGTAACAGACTGCTTCAGAAAAATAAACACACAGAAGGGCTCAGGGCAAAGATACATTTTGTATACAGCTTTAATGAAAACATGTTTTTCTTGTTAACACCTTGTTATATCCTAAAATCACAATACAGAAAAAACTGTGAATAAGGCTGCGTGCATAGACATCTCAGATTTTTAATGAAATTCACAAACGAAGATAGCTTCCCCCACGTGCTCGCCGCTACTATGGCATCAGCAGCTCCTGGTGTGCGTGAACCTGGCTGAGCACTACCTGCGTGCTCTCCCCGCACGCAGCGTGCTGCAAGGACTGCTCCAGTACAGGGCTGTAGCACTAAGTTCTCACCAGGCAGAAAAGCACGCAGAAATGAGATATAACTGTCAAAGCCACAGGACGAGAGTATTATTTTTCATTAGAGCTCACTTTTGCAGTCGAACAGACAGTCTACTTTCATACAAGCCAAAAGCATCAGTCCATAGACTGGCTGAAATATTAGAGGAATTACTCTGCACAGCCTCTCAGAGTTTGGGGTGGATTTTTGCTTCACCGCATTATGATTAATACATTGGCAAACAAACACTATCAGAAGCTTTTATCTGAGCAGCTTCGTAAGGCCCTTCAGGAATCCACATAGCATGTTCCATCCAGGAGATAATATTTCCGTTTCAAAAGACTTCAGCAACTTCTTTCCAACAAAATTTCGTAATTTAATTCCCTGCTGAACCACGTCATCCGAAGCTGCTGGGTTGCAGAAGTTAGATGGGATTCTGAAAACAACCGTTGCCACGCAGAGCTGGAGAGGAAATGCTAATTGTAAAAAAAAAAAAAAAGAAAAAAAAAAGTGACACTTGCTTTTCTCTGATAATGACCCCAAAGTGACTCTGTTCACTGGTAATGATCCAGAGCCCCATGTTTCTGCAATCTGCTGGGCCACCATGAAAGAGCGGCACGTTGCTGTAATGAGTGACGGCAGTAGGAGAAAGGATCTTGGGACAATGCTGATGCCGGAAAGCGGGTGCTGGTTGTTCGGCAGGTAATGAAACCCTACTTGTAACGAGGAGACAAGAAAAGATGGTACTGGAAATTGCCAGTGTTTGAACTCTGAAACTCAGTGGGAGGGAAAAGAGAAGCCGTTTTTGTGAAATACCTTGTTCTCAGGAGTTTCAGAGAAAAACCTGTGCTTTGGGGCACCTGAATGCTCACTCAGATCAACTCTTAAAGAAGAAGCTTGAATTCCCTCGTATATTTAGTGGCAAGAGGGGGCCTTAAAGCAGGATTTAGACCCACTTTATACCACATTATTAATATCAAGAAACCATAAAAGACCTTTAGTGTTATTGCAAATCGGACTTTGAATCCCAACAGAGTACAAAAACTGAGGCTGAACTAGAATATCAAACCCAGACTTTGGCAAAGTTCAGAAACGAATCTCCCTTTAAAACTGTTACTCAGTTTAGAAAATAGATCAGTCATCTGATACACGAGCTGCAATTCCCATTAGCTTTGGGGAAATTCTCCTATTGATCTGGACTCCTAGCACAACTTAACTTGTGCATAATAATTACTGCCCTTGGAACATCGCTACTTTACTATTTGTAAGAACAAAAGAAAACTACTGCAGATTTTATAGGAATAAAGTGTTTTGTTTCTCAAAAGGATATGGGTCTATCAAATTTAACAGAGAGTAGCCTCCGGTGCAGATGGGTCGGTACGATATACCCACTCACTCCCGCTACTTCTTCAGTGCAGATACAGTAGCATTATTTTTAGCACAGCAGGTGTAGAAAAGGGTGGTTTTGAAAGAAAGAAAACAAGAAAACAAAAATAATGAATTATTTATGCAAGTTAAATCAAAATATGCTCCATATAAATGTTTAATCAGGTTTTCACCAACTTCTCTCCATATGCTCTGCCTTGCTCAACAGCAGATTTCTAATGGAATCACTAAATATATTTTAATAGCTCTGTACATAGTGTTATGCAATTCGACTTCTGCTTATAGAGTTTTTTCATTCAAAGCAGCTACAGTAAGCAAAACAATGAAGTCGCCCAGAGTTAATATTTAAAGAAAAGAATTAGTAAAAATTATTGAGGGATTTTCCTTCTACAGCCTATTTGTCACAGACAAGCGTTATGGGGCTGACAGTCGTGTATTATATACAGGTACAATTATTGTGCCAATGCACATTGGGACAAATGAAGGTCTTTATCACATTTGAGAAATACAAGTTACATTTGTCTGACAACCTGCCAGGACAGCCAAAAAAGAGGTCACTCTGGCTCTTACATAAGGACTCCAGAAGGCACCAAAAGACTCCACTGTTCTTTTCCCCCACCTTTCAAAAGCATTCAAATGAAATCAAAGCCAGTTTGGGGCTTCTTACACCTGGTTTGCTCAGTTACCAGCTTTTAGCCCACAGGGCCATCTTCTTAGGAGTGCTTGAGAACTAAAAGTCAGTATCCTGGGTGGGCTGTCAATCACCACCAGCAATAACAGCTCCCTGACCAAACCAAAATACCTACAGAGCTCTTCTTCCTTTTCCAGCACACCAAAAGGCTGACATACAAGCACTCGCTCCCCATTTCCAGAACATAAGCAATTCAATACCCTCAGCTTTCCCTCAGCACTAGCCACTCTGTTTCTTGTCTTCCTTTTTATACGAAGCAGCTGGTCCCTGCAGATTAACAGAGCCCAGCTGCATCTGGTCTCCAGCCACTTAACCCCTTCTGAGCTGGTTCCTCAACCCTGCAACAGAAAACAGGATTGTCAGCTTTCCAGGAGCCTCCTGGGGCTTGCAATCGGAGCATCCCTACCAGCAAAGACAGTATAGGTTTTAAACCGGGGAGAAAAGCTTACAACGGTCTGAAAAGATTTTTATTTCATGTGGTAAGCCTAACTCTTTATAGAGCTTAGAGACAAGGGTGTGAGAGAATTAAGCAGACTTGGAAACAATAATGTCATACACAAAAGTATTAAGGATTTATCGTCGTTATTTTATAACTTATTGAGTTTGATGTGGAATGATCTCTGCTCTGTAACTACTCAATTATTCTGTACAATATTCTACTGTTATGCTGTTGTTCTTTAAGCATGCTGTGTAGTGGTTAAAAAGTATTTAGACAGATTGCGCACCTGTATGAAATTCTTCCAGGCTTTCCAGAGGGGACCAGAGTCATATTCACAAAGGTTTAATTCTTAGGGTTTGTGAAATCCTCAGAAACATGAGGTCAACATTAGATAGATATTTGTGATGGTTGCAGCATTTAATACCTGCTGGAGAAAATCACAAAAATTAAACATTAGAAGTTTTGTCAAAAATGTCTATGTATGAGTTTAGCTTTGCTTGCAGTAAGGATGTCTTTAAACATTTACTAATAATTACTAACATTGGCTAATTTTTTCACTAATATGGACTTCTGAATATTCATTTGTAATTAGAAGTAAAGGTGTTTGAATAGAATGCATTTGTAGAGAGGGCTTCCCTCTTTAGTAATAAAGTTTTTGATATCTCAAAGTGCAGAGCAACCATCGATAGCTTAGGAAGATGAAAAACGGATAATGGAGTTGAAAGAATAAAGGCCCATGAACTTATGAAATTACTACAATCATAGATCCAGTAACCTGTTGTCTCCCAGTCCTTCAAGTTGGTTTCAATTATGGAGTTGTTTCTCCATCACTGTGGCTTCCAGCTCCTGCTCCTACCAAAGAATTTCCTCTTTGGAAGGCTGTTGCACCCTTTCCTGGCAATTCTGGTGAGAGACAGCAATCTGCTTAATATCAGTTGTATTGTCTTCCAAATGAGCCATCTAAAGGACACTCAGGACTCACATAACTGCAACTAGAGCTGTTCTCCAGCTCCCCGAAAAGGCACCCAGACAAGCCTGGACGCCGCCACTCATCTTTCCAGACATTATGTAGTTCGGCTTTTGCTGTGATGGAAACACTTCTTGCTACGTCTGCGTCTCCTCTCTCCAGCCCTGGGAGGAACTGAGGCTGTCCAAAAGAAAGAAGCAACCGCTTACAGCTTAGCCCAACCATTAAGACTTTCTGAAAGCTCAAAAGGTGTAGAGCAATAACCCAGCAATCTACCCTACCTCAAACGCATCCAGTGGGCTTTCCTGTCTTTGGCCGCATTTTAGCAGCTCCTTTTATGGGACCCTAGCGGGTTGGCTTGTATCCTCTGGACCAGAAGGTTTCTTCTAACCTCATCTGAGCCAATATTTTTTCCACATGAGACTCATGAAATTCATTGCTTCACGATGTGCTTCTGACCCCGGGAAGCCCTAGAGCTACAAGGGATGGAGACAGCTGTTAGTCTAGCAGAAACTGCCAGGTTTGCAAGACCTTGCGATGGACCCAGAACATCAGCAGAAGGGCCCTGGGGGAAGAGCAGCAAAGGAGAGCAAAGGGGGAAGCAGGGATGAAGAAGAGTTAAAGTGAGAAGAGAACAGCTAAAAAGTCTAACTCTGAGCCAAGGAGATCAGCTGAAGAGCAGCCTCTTTGTGCAGGGTGATAGCTGGGCTGGATTGGGGCTAGACTGAAGCAAATGTGAGGTTGGAGAGTATGGAAGGATCTGGTCAGGTTGGGAGGGAAAGGGGTTGAATAGAGAGATGTATGAAGTGAGTACTACAGAACTTACACTTCAGAAACTAAGACAAATATTCTTAGAAATGGACTATTAATTGTCATTTCGAGTCCTCTCCTTCCTGTGATGCTTATAGCTGCACTAACAGATTAATATGCAATGTTGCCTTGAGTGCAGAGTCTGTCTGCTTTGTGTAAGACAGGCTGGGGCTTTTGGGGACAAGGGGGAGAACTGAGCATGAAGGGCCTCAGCAATTCCATTCTGAATGATGTAGTTTTATTTCTGAGCAGGAAAATAATATAATCCAGAGTCACTGCAGTCTCCATCCACCAATGCCCTGTGAAACAATGGATGCAATCGAGGAGCTGGTTAAAACCAGGGTGTTTTTAGTGGCTGAGAGACCCCGTCACTTACCGCAAAACCTAACACGAAACTGCCCACCGCTTCCTACACCCGCTAATCCATCCCCTCCTGGTCTCCCTTCATTTTTCATCCCGCAGTACTCAGATCAAAGCATTCCTACCATACCGTCCCCTTTCCAGGGAGTAATGTAAAAAGGTTAATAGTTGAAGGTCACCCGCCTCCGTCTCTCACCACCCTGTCTGCTGCCATGCCGGGGAAGAGCACAGGCCGCAGCTGGTGCGGGGCCGGGCCGCAGCCTCCCGCTCGCCCGGCGAGCAGATGCGCCGGGGCCCGGTGCCGCCGTCGGGGTGCACCTGTTGGCTTGCCACCATCTGCTAGCCAAAATGGTGAAAAGCTGGCCACACCCAGCGCCGGCCGGCTGACGGGGGGAAGCTTAATCTCTTCCCCACAGGCTTCAAAACGGCGGTCAGGGCACAGGCCGCACAAAGGGGCGCCCGGCACAAAGACCCAGCCCGGCTCGGCTCGGCCTCGGGGGGCACCTAATCTCCCCTCATGGCAGGGGGCTGACAAGAAAGGGCTCATTAAATACATCTAGAGAGCTATTACCTGACAAGAAAGCGTCACATAAACTGGCCATTTTTTTTTTTTTTAAAAGAAAGAAAGGTATTAGGTTAACATGGATACTAATATTAAGCAAATTAAGCCGCGGTGGTATTTTTGAAGACTATTTAGCGATGTGGAAGCATTGTAAAGACGCCGGTGCTGGTCCTTGCTAATGGGGATGACTTGTAAGCTGCATAGCTGGAACGCTTGCTTTGGGAACTGGAGGCTCCGTTCAGCACACGCCATGACCATTTCCCATAAGGAATTACCCGACCTGCCGGAGCCAGCCCCAGCAGCCACTACCGGCACTCTCCAAAAAGTACAGGCTGTGTGGAACTTGCCACCAAAGCACTTAGAAATTACTTTATTATCAAATTTGTAAGGAAGCAAGAAATAAGTGGAACACAGGCAGGATTTATGTAAAAAATAAAGGTTATTTTTCCTCCCATTCCAATCTCTAAGTTACCCCACAACAAAACACTGCAGAAGCTAGGATGCATGTTTGCATGGCCTATTCAGGCTTTGTTTTAGCGTTCATTTTTCACATATTTTCCGGCATTCAGTTTAACAGTGGGGCAATAAGATGGACACAAAGACGACCTGCTAACACTGAACCTTGTCTTGAGCCCTTCCTGCGGACCACTCTCTGTTCCATAAGGCTGCAGGAGAAGCAGCCTTGACACCTCAACTCTTGACTTAAAAGGCACGTCTGATCTTTTTCCTAGCATTTCTCCCCATTAAATATTGAAAGTCATCACCTTACTCTCCCTTAGGCTACCCCCTAGTTCCATAGTAATCTGGGACTTAATTCTGTAATAGCACAGCCTCGCCAATCTCCCATGCCGCTAGCACACGGGCTGACACTGCGCTGGACAGGACCGTGAGCCCAGATCTGCGCAGGTGATGCTGGAAACTGGAAGGCAGGCTGGTTTTTCACCCAGTTTCTGTGCCTACAGGTGGTACAAAAGCAAGATCCGCCTGTTGCCGAGACCTTGAGCACAGCCACTTCATTACATCAGCACCCTGTACTGTTTGTTTGCTGGATTTGTCCACCTGTGCATTTATGCCTGAGCGCTACACTGGGAGCTCCCTGAAACAGAGACTCATCTTTGTTATCGGTCACTGCACTCCAATAGCACTCCAATTATTTTTTTTTTGGTCTTCCCCATCAAGTACATTAATAGAAATATAGCAAATAAAATAACAATGACTATATTGTAAGAGCTGCTCATCACCCTTAGGCTCTGAAGCCGGGGAGAATTATTTTGGTATGGAATATTTTTTCTAGGAAAATACTGGAAGTTTCATCATTTGAAATATTTTAATTTAGAGTTGATAAAGCAGTGGAGAATGGGGTAATGATCTGACATCCGGAGGGATTAGGACTTTTCTATCTCTAAATTTGCAGAAGCTATCTGAAGGCAAACATTGAATAGAAATGTATTAAATTACTGTGAGCAATCCAAATTTTTTAAGAAAGTTAAATATTATAATGTATAAATAAATTACAAGTTTTTTCCCTTTAAAATATGCACGAGGTAATTCAGAGCAAATGTTAGAACAAGTCCATCTGCTAAATTAGTTGCAAGGTACTAGTGGCTACTTTTCCATTTACGTTAACGATGAGAAATGTAAAAGGCCAGCTTCATAATTCAGAGTGTTCATTTCGAGAGGTTCCAAGAACACTTATGCTAGATGCGTCTGTCTAGCTAATCAGCCAGTTTCTTCTCTTCTTTTAAGACCGAACCACAATTACAGAACCTGTAGTTCCAATCTTTTCATCTCTCCCGCCCTGCACTAAAATATGTTTCAATGTAAGGAACGCTGGAGGATGATAGAGTTGAATTAACACCCTTAAACTAAGCATATTGCATTCTCTTAAATCAATGGTTTCACTTCTGCCCTCAAGCAATATGTGATTTGTAAATTTGAGACATGCTACCTTTAGGCAGTAGGCAATCTCTTTAAAAACACTAAAGTAGGCAACATATGGTGGCACTGTGCAATATGAAATTGTTCTAAAGATACAAGTTTCCAGCCTCAGTGGTACAAGCCCAATTTTAAATAAAACATAGTATCATATGGTTCCTGCTTAAACACTGCAGTAAAAAACCTGGCTATATGGTCATCCTCTAAACAACAGAGGGAACAGTTTATACACGTACACTTGGAAATCCACTGTCTATAAACACGCAGTCACCCACTACCTTTCAATACACGTAAATACTGAAACATGACAGCTTGCGTATTTGCAGGCCCTTGTAAGCTCATGGATTTCTCTCTTCTTATTTTTATTTTTGGTTTAATCACACAAACACAACTATGGGTATTTTTTGTTGTCAACGCATATGTGTATCTCATAAACCACACATTCTATGTTCACATTTTTCTACCGCCGAGACCAGCTGGGTCACATTAGTCATGTCAAAGCATGTCAAGGACTATAACATGTAATTCATCCCAATGTTACGGTGAAGGTGAATCTGTTCCATTACCCACACAGAGAGGGGATAGTGGTATTTTAGCTCCAGGACATGACTTTTTACTTAAGTGTGCTCTTATTGTCAAATGCACATATAAATTCCCAAAGCATAACATAACTTTTTATCCATTGGTCACAAGGACAGGAAAGAGATCAGAGGAGGAAAATATGTTTTATTATTAGTCATCAATGACCTGATCTGGTAGCTTAACAACTGACTTGAAAAAGCGTAGGACTGGACTTGGAAAAGAGAAGTTATTACTGTGCTGGTACATAAACAGCCAGAGCCCAACTTCTATTCCTATTTTTGGTGTTGCAAAAACTGTACAATTACTTTGGTCTGTAATTTAACCTTGCATATGTTGTACTTCACTGTTCCTGTCTGGAAAATGGAGAACTCCTCATGAATAATTTTCTTGTAAAATAGGGATAAAGAAGGTTATATGAAGGCTTTGTACGCTTCTGTCTTTGCTCTGTAGCCCTTGTGCTTTCTCTTTCCCACAGGTGGACTTCAATAAGCGGAGTCCGAATGTTCTGCCCACAGACAGCTCTAATGAGTCATTAATTATAAAGGCCTCTTGCCTTGATCAGGTTGTGTCTTAGGCTCAGACTTCTACAGTGGTTTTATATAGCAGTCTATGGCAGCAGAGGCAGCTGGACTGTATGTTGGTAAGAAAGTGATGAAAGAATGATTGGGAGTCTGGATTTCTTCTCTATAGGAATTTTACAAATTGTATGCCACTCTATCGATGGTGCAAAATTCATCAGTAGTCCTCAGCCATAGACACTGGAAAGGAAAGTAGTGCTATGCTTCTTTGGGAAACATGGAAATGGATTAATCAAGAACGCTTAGTAGAGGTATCAGCTTATTCCTATGGCAAATATATTCTTTACAAACAAATGACCTCTAGGCTAGTCCTTTGAAACTGGATATTTAAAGGTGTTTAGACATATAATACTCATTGACTTCAAAGAATTTACAGGCATCCCTTTAGAATTATGATTCTTATGAAAGGGTTAGGGCATGGCTTGCTCTTGGCCAGTCCCCATCCCTACTTGATCACCTTCCTCAGGGATTCAGCAATGACAAGTCATAGGTAAGAACAACAAAAAGTCACAGATGAGCTAGAAATATTTGATTAATTCTGGTAAGTTTTCTTTTTCTCACAGTGAAAAACTTCTGAATTGTGCCTCATTGGATATTTTTCAGTGACCCCAAGACCGCAGAACATCACTGCATATTGTCATGCCTCTTCTGCTGCAGCAAGGGCTTCCACAGGGCAGAGCAGTGACACAGTGGCCTCATCTTATCTAGAGGATTGTGCCATTTAGAATAACTAAGTAGGGCAATT
This sequence comes from Chroicocephalus ridibundus, assembly GCF_963924245.1. Classification (NCBI taxonomy): domain Eukaryota; kingdom Metazoa; phylum Chordata; class Aves; order Charadriiformes; family Laridae; genus Chroicocephalus; species Chroicocephalus ridibundus. The sequence continues at coordinate 142,577,224 of NC_086285.1, forward strand.
ATGCCAATTTTGTCATTGGTATGTAACCTGGCAGTAAAATAAATATATTGGTATTATTTAAACTTCTTTTCTTGGGCACCATCCACATTCAAAGCACCTTCAGACATGGGTTGATGAGTACCACAAACTCTTTCTTTGTAGATTCTAAGTCAAGTGTAAAGAGCAAAACTATTTTTTTCTGGGACAGACTTACCCATGGGTCTCTCCACTGTGCATCTTCCCTATTTTGAAAATTTCCACAAGATTTTTTTGAGTTACAGTGCTCTAAAACAGCTAATCTTATTGCAAGCTTTCTTACCCAATGTTTTTCATCTGCTGCTTCTACCTACTTTTGCATCTCACTTGTTGTTCAAGTGTATTGTGTAACTGTTGTATCTGTGACTTTGAACTGAATTTTTGGAAAGACAGGTAGGCTCCTCATTTTGCACAACTAGGTGTAGCTGTCCTGAAGTGCAAGGAGCTGGGATTTTTTAGAAGAGATATTGATCTTATTCCAGCTTTTATTTTATCTGTTATGGCACTAATTGTCTCAGGGATATTTGCCTGATAAACAGAAGAATGAGATTAGACATGTGGACTACAGTCAGAGTAATGATGCCAGGTAAATATTTTGTCACTACTATTAATAATGGTAATTATGGAGTCCCCTTCGCTTCAGCAGAAATAAACACATGTAAGTCCTTACAAAAGACACATTGCAACTTGAAAAGTTCAAGACCAAGAGCAAGTTAGACGTCATATTGTAGATGAGTCAGGAAACAACAACATAATACAATTTTTCGCCACGGTTTTATATCAACATTAAATGCTTCTGTTGGTGGGATGCATTAAAAATTTGTGCAGTTTGACAAACAGGCAAACACAAGATAATGAAAGAAGGAGCATTATGATCCTTGCAAAAACTGGATAGCTTCTTACTCTGCTTTGACTTCTGATATTTCTTTCCAAATACTGTCTTTTTATAGCCCCTGGTAACATAATAATGCTCAGTGATAAAAGAGAGTCAAGTTTCGGTTTTAGTTTACAGGGCCCTTTTTGCAAGAGTTGAAATCCAAAAGGAGTTTTTGCTAACTTGCAAAGCTTGTAGTTTAACTAGGTTCATTTTTCAATTAATTAGTGATTTACCCCGCACAGCCAATCTAGCATTTGGGTACATATCTTTGGAAAAGTTTCCAATAGCAGCACGCAGTTGCCACAATTACACACACAAGTGTAACAAGTTTAGCTGGAAATGGCCAACCAGATATTTGGCTGGTCACCTGCACAGACAAATGCTGTGACCTGTGAATACAACACATTATAATGATGTACAAAACCTGAATTTGCTGTGAATAAAACTAGATGAAAGAATGCATGCAGGGCTGCAAAAATCCTGGTAGTATTGTCAGACAGAGGACATTGTGACAGTCCTCCTCTGTCTGCTGTCCCCTTCTGCTCCATCCCACAGAAACCAAGAACTTGTTAGTTATTCGATTGTGCTAGCAAGTTAAGTGAGATGTTTGATTAGATCCTCAAAACTTCAGAGCAGGTTGGTCTGTACTTACATTTTCACAACAGGATCAGGTAATACTTGTGGTACTTCTTGGCAGCAGCTGAGACTCAGGTGAAACATGGCAATTTTGATTAAATTTTATCAGAGCTCTGGGACCATTCAAATGGGAAAATCAAACAAAAGTGAAGTGTTTTTAATATTGCAATAGATAATATATAAAATTTGTATGTACTTCTATGCAGAAGTGGCTTTGACAGAAGTACTTTTCAGTACAGAAAATTTTCCTATTCCTGTTGGGAACTGCTCCAAACCTCCAAGGTAAGCATGTCTCCGTGTGGAGAATACACTGCAAAGAATAGGTGGTAGATTTTGCAAGCCTCTCTTTTTTGTCTCTGCCTAACACAAACAGGATCCCACATGTGAGTTTTATTTCAGACCTCTCATAAATACAAAGCAGAGGAAGTGTTCTCATGGACCCCTGCAAAGAGAAGCCATCAAACCTCACCTCCAAGCTGTAGAACAGTATCATATGCTTCAGGTACTATGATGTATTCCTACTTGCAAATGCCCTTGTGCTGCCTGGATTTCATAAATCAGATTGCAGAACAATAGAAAATTGACATAGAAGGAGCCTGATAAGCTGTCCAGTTCACCTCATTTCCACTGCTGCATGTTTTCAGCTGTTTTGTCAGCCCTTGTTTCAAATGGGCCAAGTGGTGAGGCTTCCATAATATCCCTTACAATTTTATTCCATTGTTTAATACATCTCATTGTCTGGGAATTTCCTCTTCTTGTACAGCTTGAAGTTCCTCTGCTTTAATTTCATCCAATTGTTTCTTGCAATATCCCCTCTGTACCAGGCATAAATATTTAATCTTTCACTTGAGGTTTGAATCGTTTCAGCAAGAGTCAAAACAAATCGAGCATTTGCATGGATAACAGAAATATCTAGAATCATTATAGCTAAGGACAACATGGATTTTGGAAAGAGACTTTTGACCACCCTTTTACTACCAGAAATTACAAAGGGACCTTCCTGACTGCAGACTGGGTCTTGCCTGATTGCCCTGATGTTCTTCAGCTCTCCCTGTTCCCAGCTCCTGCTATGTATGGGCCACCCCCTGACATGGAGCGCTTGGAATATTCTGTGAATTTGGGCTCCACAAGGACTTCAAAGCCTTCTCCTGTTTGATAATTCCCACATTCTTATGACAGAGAGATGGGAATTTCACAGCACTGGGCAACAAAGATACTATCAGTTTTTCAGTGATCATGAGTAACCCTTAATTGTTGTGGTTGGATTCAGAGGGAAGAAAGGTGGGAAAAGCTTTTAAAGGCCATTCTACTTTTCTTTAATATTTTTCCCCACTTAGACACATGAACATTTACTACATCTTATATCTGTCCTTAAAGGTTTGCACTAACATCATAACTTCAGTCTGGTGTCAGCTGAAGCCAGAAGCATTGCATTGGCTTGCTCGCTACTCGGAGCGCTAGAAACTCATGGTGTCTTACCACACTTGAAATTCTTCCCCACTCTCCACAGCCCCTAATAATATCCTGGACATGTACCTTCATCTATATTCATGAGAGTGCAGATGCAGCCAAATTAGTGGCAGCAAAGCACATTTTACATTGTAGAAAATACAATCTGTCTTCTTTTTGATTTTTTTTATATAAAAAAAAAAAGTTTTATTTTAAAAAAAATCAGACAGTAAGATTTAAATTCAGCACCACCCGTTGCAAGAGTCTGTTTAAAAATGCACAGCTGGCTTGATGATGAGTGACAAATCAAAAGTCAGAGTGAAACTTCCCAATCATCTGAGCCCTTGCCACCCGATTAGCAGAAGAAAAACAGGGCAGATGGAGGGAGACGCAGCAGTTCGGAGGGAACAGATGGCCACTACGAACTTGATATATGAAATTAATAACACTTTCTCAAATACAATTAGTAGCAGGAATACATTACCTGAATTTTCATAACTGTGAGCAAGCTGACATTAAATGAGGTTTTTCAGATTAACAGTCAATATAGCACTGATATTTGGAGAGAAATAAAAAATTATATGGAAAGTAATAAGGATCTCTCTGCTTTTTGTGCCATAACTGATTATGAGTGCCCAGCTGTACAAAGCCTGCATGATTCCATAGTTTGAAACTCCCCAGATATGTGCTTTTATGATTAACTCATTTATTTCTTAAACCAAAGACAGGCGCCATGAGGTTTCACGCAGATTCTGTGTCGTGAGAATCCATATTATGGGGAAGGTTTCTTTGGTCCTTACCGCCAAAGGCTTATATAAATCTGGAATATAATTTTCAGAAATGAAGACTGGTTTTGGAAATCTAAACTGAGATGTCTTAATACGTCCTGACTTCCCGTGTTTCAACACCTTCTGAAAAACAGGTCCATTTAATTTGTATTTAATTGGGCATCCAAAATAATTAGCCTGCTTTGAGAATGCTGATTCCTGCTTTTATAGATACTCTGTACAGAGGGGACGGGATTCAGAACAAGAACAAGGAAAAACGTGTAATACATTTCAAAGCCCGGCTCATGGCTTGGGAAGAAACAACATTACAACACTGCACATAAGCCAGCCCAGTGGATTGCACTGACATAGTTCGCCTGGGTGGGTGGATGACAAGGATCTTGCCTGGTTCCCTACAAGCCCTGGCATACCTAGAAGGATGATTTAGTAGGTGTTTCTTTAATCACATCTACTGCCACTTTTTCATAAACCAGTGGCGGCAGAATCAGCTGAGAGGTCATTTTCTCAGCTAAGAAGAAAGCGTTACAAAGAGAATTAATAGAAACAAATACTGACACTCTCCTAAGGCAACAGTAGTAAAAATTATTGTCTTCAAGCTAAAATTGGCCTTTCCAGAGTGTGTGCGTACATGTGCATACACACATCAAGGAAAACATTTTCCTTTTCTTCGTGAGCAATTTTTTACTGCAATGCAACAACTGTCACTGGAGAACCTTAAATTTGGTGTTGAATCCTGCTGTTATTCATATCGGCTTATCAAGCTGAAGTTCAGAAGTATAAAAAAGGACATTCCAGAAAACCCAAGATGGGATTGGAAGCACAAGAGTTACTGTAGAAACATTTTCCTGAGATAGTCTGAAATAAACAATGTCATTTTTAGTCTACAGGAATTAAACAGTTTGTTCTGTGTAGAATGCTCTTGGAAGGCCTGGGGGAACCTTTTAATCCTTTGCTACCTGATACCTGGGATGATAAAGAAATGTAGTTGAGTTTCTTCCTTTCACTGTCACACAATAGTCACTTTTTTCTCCCTTTCCTCTCTGTTTTGTTATTTTCCTTATTGTCGTTTCCCCAGCCATAGCCGACAGATGCAAATGTAATTTGTTTATGAATCACAGCACATATTTATGTGAATATACCATATGAATATGCTTGCAGTATGATTTCAGCTGGGTGAATACTGCAAAAGATGATTTGCAAACACTGCTATGAATAAAGGGCATGATATAAAGCTCATTGCGATCCATGGGATGACTCCTGTTGGCTTCCAGGAGTCTGGCTCAAGCTCCAAGCCAAGACTTTCCATTCAAAGGAATTCTTGCTTGCTGGTTGTCTGTTGTTCATGTTTACCCAGGCAGAGCTTTGTTCGTGCAAATACTGGGGAGAAGCTTATACTTGGGGTAATTCACATTCCTGCACAAATACATGAATTTTTTCTATGACTACATATGGTCATATGGAAGTGTTATCAACACAAGAATCTATGAGTAATAGTTATTAATAACGGATACAGAAACGAACTATGGAGAGTTCAGGAGTCATAGACACATGCATTTTATTTAGTTCTTCAAAGATTCTTCTGTCCCGAACAGAGCTGTGAGTCCAAGATTAGGAGGCAGCAGAACTGTGTCTATAGCACGCAGGTAGAGCTTGGCCTTATGCTCCCTGAAGTCAATGGCACGTTTCCCGCTGACTTTAACAAAGGCAGTATCACAATTGTTCTCAGCACTGTAACTCACACAAACTGTTGAAAATAAAAATGAACTTGGGCTTTAGGTTTCAGGGTTTTTAAGTATTTCCTGATTCCTTTAAATTTCAGTTCTGCAAGGTGTCATTTCAATGGACGTTGAACTCACAAGACCTTACAGAACTGGGCCACTGCCAAAGGGCATAGCTGTTAATCAGTCTTGTATTCATGGACAATGTCTATTGTCTTTACTCAGATAAGCAGGATTTGGCCAGAAGTACCATTTCTCACACCAGACACACAACAATATGATTAGCATCAAACTCTAATGAACAGTAATGAGAAAAAGTGTTCCAACAACAGAATGAAAATGCCTTTTAGTGCAAACTTTAAAGCATCTCTTTTTGGATTCTCACTGCCAACATTTAAGTTGCAGAATTTGGTAATGTTTATTCTTCAATTCTAGAAACTCTTTACAACTCCCTTCAGTCTTGTCTTTTTCACTTCCTTGCATGGCAGAAAATATCTGCAGATGACGATACAAACTGGCACCAAACAAAATCTTTCTATGTATTTAAACTTTTGCTGTTCGCTTGACTCAGTGACCCAGCGGTATTGTCCAGAATTGCATTAACCAGTTCCAGGCAGTGGAGACAAAAATTCCTTTCATTCATCAACAGATAAGGAGTTTTGACAACTCTCCCTTGGGACCAAGAAGGGGGAAAAAAAGCAAGAGGAGATTACAATGTAATAATGCAAAAAGCACAGTCAAGGAGCCAAAGAAAGACTGAAGGAAGCTGTAGGGCTGCCTGGGCAGACAGGGAGACTGCTATCAGAATTGAACAAGAGAAAATCCAGATCCCCCTTCCACTCCTCTACCTGTTTCTTCTCAATGTCACTATCAGTGCACACAGTGATATAAAACAGGTCCAACAAGTATTCCAGTAACTCCTCAGGACCACCAGGGCAAAAACAAAAACATTCAGGGCTTGACACTTAACCAAGGCAACATGCCAAGCTTATCACATGTGAAAAAGCCTTATAGAGGAAAATAATCATCTTCATGTTCACAGGGCCTGGGTGTTAACTCTCCAAAGAGTCTCCTGTATTTTCCACTCTTTTGACTATTGCAGCTGAGGGGGTTATTTGCATGGAAATTCAAACATCTGAACAGATTTCTATTAACTACAGAGCATGGGAAGGAGCCAGAGATTTCTCTTTTGCATCATAGCAGTGATTAGAGACAGGGCGCTTTCTTGTTACCGCAAAGGCTTGCGCTTTGAGATGGCCTGGAGCATGGCCGACTTTCTATGTCATCCCGAAATCACTTGAGGAGCTGAGCACAGGACAGCAGTTCCACTTTCTTACAACCTTCAGAGTTTCAAAATATATTTTTTTTTTTGCAGTGGAACATGGTGAGGAAAAAGTAAACTTTTCAAAAACATTATAAAAATGGCTTGTGTCAACAAGTTGTAGTGACCCTAGTCCAGAAACGGGGGCCCCTGCCCAGCTGACTGGCAGTGTTTGCTTCATGTCTTTCTCCACCTCTTACGCCTGGAGCTGCCAGGTCCAATGCTAACACATTTGGTAACGACACCTCACTCAAAATGTTCTTTTTGGCTCCTACCTGGGCTTTCCGGGAGGAGGTGGAGGGCTGGTTTTCCACTAGCTGTGAACAGGGAAGACCCAAATTCTGCCAGATTCAGGGTATGAAAGATGAGACTCTGCTCTTGCATGTAGGACTTCCCCTTTGTTCCCCTCTCCCCAAACCACTCAGAGAGCACACACAGAGAGCTCTGTTGCAGCTCAGTGTTGCTCCACTATGTTTAATTATGAAGGAACAAAGCTTGTTGCTAAACCTCTTGTAGGAGTAAATCAGGGCAAACTTTAACACCTGGTGTTATTTGAAGGTAGCATGCAGTTCATTTGCAGCTGAAGATGTACGATCCTCTGTGATGCTGAAGGCCTCACATCCTCAGCCCTTTATCACAAGTGGTAGGCATTAATAAATGTTAACTATAAATATCATACACACACTTGCAGCCATTCTAGAAAATATCACTAATTTTAATTGGATGCTTCCAAACATTTTAAAATTGTGGCTTCTGTTCTTCCATTGAACACTACCTTATTTCTCCTCATTAGATTCCTACCACCTATATCTTAAGTTCCCCTCCAATATAGTTCAAAATTCCCCTTGCAGTTGCTTTCTTTTGAGTGAGGACTTGATTCTCTGAAATATTGCAGATGCGCTGAGTACTTGCTGAGTTCTCAGCTCTTAACAACTCAGTGATGCTCAGCTCCACAGAGTATCAGAACTTCTGGTATTTGGGAAAACATGGTAATTAGAAAGAAAACTTACGAATGCTGTTCAAAGCCACAAGTTTTTTGCACCCCTATCTGCATTTTGGCTGGGCAAGTGAAAGAGGTGAAGGCAAAGATGAGCACAGTGTTTGCATATTCTCAAAGAAAAACTTCATGAAACTCCTTTCTGAGGTGATATGGGAGTGCATACGTTATTTCCACCTGATGCTGGAGGGACATTGAAATATTCATTTAATCAGCATCTAACATCAGCAGATTTCAGAGCATAAACTTTAATTTCTCACTGTAATCAAATGGAATGACACTGACAACTACAAATAAAAGGGACACAGATTCACAAGCTGTCCCTGCTAAAAACATCAATTGCTTCAAAGTAATTCTTGATATTGTCAGTTAAAAATAAATAAATAAAAAGAGAAAGCCTACATGGCTTTTAAAGAGGATGTTTATGAGCAATAGGAATGTCAACAAGCATCTGAGTGTGAGGATCCAGCAGGATTACTGCTGAAGAAACATGGCTTAGTTACTAGACATAGGATCTCCGTCACATTGGTAACATGCATTTATGAAACATTAGCGATCTGTTCGTGCAGGTAAAGACAGCATTAGGTAGGAAACGCTTACTTTGTTACTTTTCTTACCAATCTGTTAGAGAGACTCCAAATGCTGAGGGCACTGTGATAGCTTTGTAGAGATCACCTTGGTCTCTGCCACACAACAAGTAGCTTCTAAGCTAAAGAACAACAGGTGGGGACTGGAATTCATACAGAAAAAAATAGCTGTATTTTTTACATATGTCTTGTGCTATGGGTTTGCCATGATGTATTATGTAGGTAAATAAATACCAAGGTCCTTACAGGTAAGTCAACAAACTGAATGAAACTGATGGTTCTGCAGGTGAAAAGGAAAAGGCACTAAGACCTTGCCTGACTGTTTTGTATAAAGTCATGGCTTAGTAAGAGAAAGCATTTTCTTTGTGTTTCAGGAATAATAAATAATCATACTCAGAGCTTCAAACAGAACTCCTAACTCTTTCCAGTCAGTAAAAATGTTGCTTCTGACTGGCTTCCTTTTTGCCTACTTGTTCTTTCTGGCGTTTCCATGGATAGTGAGTTACCCACTCATGGAGTGCACCTTTGCCTGGAGCTAGTCTGAGGATCCCTCTTCTGACCTTACGCTTTCTCTCCTTCCTTCTCTAAAGAACTTGCTTTCCTGTGTTCCAGTTTCCTGGCCCATCTGCTGCCCTCCCACACGTGGCAGAGGGCAACAGATGGGTGATAATCATGCGGAAAAAGGCAAATGGAGGCCATGCGGAGGGGAAATGCAGCTCTGTGGCATCGTGCCCTGGCAACAAAAAGCCACCACTAGTCATCCACTGCACACACACAGCGAATCCGTCAGTGACAAGTAAGGCATGTGGCTGGTTGGAGTAGGAACAGTTTGGGACACTGCCAGTGCTGGGTGGCTGGTTTCCACTGGTAAACATTGTCATTTATGGTACAGCACTCCTCAGGAGTAAATGAAGCACACCTTGTCTGCGTCTTCAAGAAGGGCTCATCTTCCATTTTTATATGAGGGCAGATATGGTGTCTCACTTGGTGCTCCTTTAGGACACAGACACAGAGCTAAATGGTGGTGTAAGGTCAGTGAGCTCTGATGGTTGGGCGGAAGAAGGCATGCACATAGCAACCACTGACATGTTCGCACAGGTTTGTATCCTACAGGTCTGACCTGGAGTGCACAGCAGCTCATCTCCTGACGGCAGCTTGCTAGGACATGTAAAGTCATCAGAGGAGGTGACAGAAGAGATGGACTTCGTGGTGTCAGTCAGTCAGTCACAGGATGACTATGAGCTAACAAGATGATACTGAAGAAAAAAGGCAACAAAAAAAGAGGCAAATATGGTATGAGGACATTATCATGTTTTCAGCAGGGGAAGCGTTAATGTGTATATACTGGAAAATCTCTCTGGTAAGTTGGTGCATGGCTACCTCAAAAAGGTAAATAAGAAGAGTACAGAGATGACTTGCTCCACCATTGGTGGCTTACAACACGAAGGCCTTGGACTTGATAGCCTCAAGGTTTCTTTCCAGTGGAACAAAACTCACATCTCTAGGGATTATATGCCAAATCAACTGCTCTTGTTAGTGAAGAGTAACTTTCCCAAATAAATGAAGGCTAGCTAAGCTATAGTTCCATCAATCAAACAAACAATATTAAACTTTTAAAAATGTTTGGGTTGCTTACATAGCTGTACAACCTTACACTTGATCCAGAAATACTAACTAACAGGTGACCTTTAATATTGTGCACAAATTTCTTTAACAAGTCTAACTTTCCTGTTATTTTTTAGTTCTGAAATGGTATGTAGTATATACTATTTGTTAGCCATCAAGTTGGAATACAATATATAGATGGGGTAAATTGTCGTGCAGTTGTACATGCTGTATTACCGTATGTTTGAAAAGCCAAATAAACAGAGAAGTTTAGATCTGCTCCCTTCTGGCCCTGAAACAGTCAGGGCATAATGTAAATACTGCTAGATCAGATAGGCAATATCATCTGGAAGACTACAAATAAAAACTCTTGACTGTTAGGACAGTACATACAACCTCTAACATTTTTCTTGTTCTTAAACAGTATTTTCACTATCCTTGTTTACTATCCTATGGACCAGAACTTGTTCACATTTCTACCTTATACATACATATACACACTGTATTCAAAGGGTTCGTTTTTCCATTGCTTCTTCCCTCATGCTTTCTCATACTTACCTTTCAGTTACCAATCTTTTAATACCAGGATTTAAGCAATAAAGGAGGCATTTCAAGAGGATTTCAAGAATATGGCTTAAAAATGATGCTCTCCAAGGTCTTGGATCTACAGCACATAAGTAATACTATGGTTCCCAGATAGTTTCTGCCTGGAGTAAGATGCCCTGAAGTGAAGTTATGAAATAGAAATAATATAAAATGAGCTAATGGAAGGAAAATACACAGAGGCTAATGGCAATTGATTACACAATTTGTTATGACATAATTATCAACTAGTCTGAAAGATCTGCCTGTTCCATAAGGCCATTTTATAATAAAAAATACCAATATGATTTTACCACTGCCACGTGCAGAATCAAAACAAAGATGAGCAGTACCAATCTAGAATGTTTTTGCTGGTTTGACATGGTAAAACCAATTTTATTTTTGTTATCCAATTTCCTTGCCAGTCATTTCTTGTCCAAAAAGTAAACCCTTTGCATTCAAGATTATTTTCCAAGAATAACAGCTTCAGATGTTTAGTTTGGCTGGAACTAAATTAAAAATTTTGGCCACCTGTATGAAGAAAAATAAGACATTCTTGCAGATGGAAGTTCTGAGCTACAATGAGCTAAAATAGAAATCTTTTTGGATGCAGAGAATGAAGTAGGTAAAATACAGACATAAAAAAATTCTTTGGGGACATTTTTGAGTGCAGGGTAGATTATTGGAATAAAAATCTGTAGGTGTTCTCATCTCCAGTTTCAAAATAAATAGTGAAAGCATCATATCTTGAATGCTGTAGAAATGTACAGGACACTATTGATTACCCTAAAAGGAACAGTCTTGTGCTATCGAAGAGATGGATGAGATACTTTATATGCTCTTGAAGATGAGTGTCCTATAAAACTGGAAATTTGCAGTATGTGTATGATAGTTCTCATATACAAAATGGTCTTTCAGCACATGAATTATGATGTGTCAAAATGACTCATAGGGACTTCGCCACAGAGCAGTGTATTTGAGAAAATTTCTGCCACAGAGTAAATATTTGTGTTTTGTTGATTAACAGTAACACGGCTGGCCTCTGGCTTTGCAAACAGAATGGCAATCTCAGGGTTAATGAATGAAACCAGCCCCCTCCTTGGGCTCCCCTTGTCGTGCTCACTCACACATGAACAAATGCACACTAAGTTTGGGCAAAAGGCCCCGCTTACAGTGACGCTCATGAGAAACAGCCAAACAGATCTACATACCAGCAGTACACAGGTACAAAAGAAATGGACAGAGGATTTAGGAGACTCACTGCCCCAGAAAAAGCATAGCCTAACCAGGCACAGTAAGGAACACCTTGAGAACTGCACTGCATTATCGCAAGTAAAAGTTGTGTATGATAATAAAAAAAATGCAAATGAGTGGAAGAGACGCCGGGGGCCAATTAATTCCCAAGAGAAAAGCAATCAACAAATCAGAAATGTTCTCAAGCTCTAAATCCCGCACATGAGAGGAGAGTAAGAACCTTGGTTTGGTGCGTGATCTTAACATCTCTGCTCACAGAAAGATTTTGCTGGAAATCTTGCAAGGTCAAGCTTCTTTGGGAGGTGTCTGGGTCCTGTTTTTCTCATTCAGGCTGGAATATACTTTGTGTGATGATTTTCTTGTTTGCCTTCTCCTTATGGCTCACACCACAGAGACCAGCCACAGCAGAAGGAAGGGAAGGATGAAGGAGCAATGGGAAACCCCCCAGGGCTCGCCCTCACTCATCCAACAGATTCAGAGTGAACCTCCAAAGAGCATCCACAAGGGGATCTACAGTCTCTGCCAGCACCCAAAGGCAAGCGCATCCTGGGATCAGCTCTGCCCTTGCTCTTACACTCCTGTGCAAACAGACAGTTTGGGCAGGGCTCCTGCGACAGCCCTTTCCACTGTTGTAGCTGCCAGATTTATCACCTTGGGCTGTATATATTTTGCCACAAAGGGGACTCAGTCCCATAGAGGATCATTCCCAGGTCCTTGAACACTTTAGTTGTAAAAGGTATTGGAAACCAAGGATGCCTTTAGCAGCTCCACAGTTTTGGGTAGGGATATCATCCTGCTTGGCAAGAAATTCCCTGGGGGAGCCTGTCATTTCCAGCTCTGATCCCTTAATGCTGTCCAAGTTCATTAAAACACCTGAAGAAAATGATGTACTTCCAGAGGCAATATAAAAAGGAGTCTGCTTGCTGAAGCCAGTTAGAAAAATAGAGCAGAATGTGTGCTTACAAAAGCAAAAAGAAATCGTACAGAAGGCAAAACAAATTACAAATAAATACATGCTTAGAGGAAAAAACAGCACACCTCTTTTCTGAGACACCAGGCTAGAACACAACCCGCGCAGCATGATTCAGCCTGGTGGGCATTAATCAAGGTGCTTCCTATTCT